>NC_065413.1:13123566-13423566 GCF_024362695.1 Pectinophora gossypiella | reverse complement strand
TGGTTCGTACACACAAAGTACAGTTAGATAAAACCATATCGAAACAAAAATAAATATAGGTACTACGTGAAATTTAAATGGCAAATCGAGTTAACTATACACTTTAACGTTTTATTTTTTTAACACGTTCACTGTATGAACCACCTGTGAGGCATAATAAATTTGGTACTCATACGTGCATGTCCCATAATGGGGCACTAGGAAAAATGGGAAGACCGACGGGAGGTTTTTCAGATTGTTTTTTTCTTGCCATAGTGTGTCTATGTACATAAATTCCAATGTGTTTATCGAAAAATATCATTGCACGTGAGGGGTTGATATCTAGTTATCAATTACACAGTGAACGTGTTAAAATGTAGCATGATATGAATGATAGCAGGACAAAAATTTAGGTATTTAGTTGATGCGAGCTACCTACTGACATTGCCATTTCTGTAGCCAAATACTGGGAGCGCACTATAAACCATCTCTGTCTACCATCGACTCGAAAACAAGAAGCGCGAAAGAGACGAGATATATGTCTCTTTTGCACTAACGGTAAACAGCTTTGTACGAGATATGTAGAGACATATCTCTCGCCTATTTCGTACAAAGCCGTATACAGTTAATGCGATTACCGTTAGTGATTGGAGAATCGTGGTACGTGTTAAGGGGTATACTAGTCGATCGTCAACAACGTCGATCAACAGGTTAGATAAAGAAAGAAAGGTTCGGGAATAAGTCTTAGAGGAAAGTATTTATTTTATTTTTACAGTTTTACATTCAGCCAGTAAAGTAAAAACCAATTCGACTGAAACAAACACATATAACATGTAACAATACAAGCGCCGAGCAATAAAGCTCAAAGTCGTTAGAGGAGACTCAGCTCCTAGGCCACAGACGAAGGTAAGCTTGTCTGTCGGTCTTTTATGGGATACATTTTGGTGAGTTTGCGCAGGAACTTCACGAGATAATTCCACCCACTCCATTCCATCTACGGACAATGGCGTTAGTGGGCATTTCATCTATGTGGATATAACAACCAATCCGCACTAAACGTTTCGCCTCTTCCTTTTTGATGCAGCAAAGGATTGGAACTGCCTGCTGTCGTCTTTCCAACTCGTTATAATCTGGGATCTTAAAGGCTAGAGTGAATAGGTATTTGCTAGGTAAGCGTGATCCACACTAGACCACATCAAATCAAATATACTAAAGTATATAACGCAGATTATAACGAGTTGGAAAGACGACAGCAGGCAGTTCCAATCCTTTGCTTTGCAATAAATTGCACAGAACTAAAATTTCAACAATCAGACATAACACATGAATACAGTACAATTTGTCACTTGTTTGTTTGTTGTTTTCCACATCGTCACTTACCATCAGGTAAGATTGTAGTCAAACGCAAAAAAGAACAATTCTAGTTTAGATACAGTCCATTGCAATCATGCTATCATTTAACATGATGGTCAGATTGATAAACAATTAGACAAGTTTTTGTCTCAATCAATCAATCAAGGCAAATTTTAGGTTTGGTTTTATTTATATTTAAAAAAAATACAGGTAACCATTAAATAGAGACTTACATGGAGTTTGCATACCACATACGGGGCCTTATTTTTGCATCCCCGCCTTCAACCCACGTTCTTAAAATATGTACCCGTTTCATTTAGCACATCGGAACTTGTCATTTGCAAGATGAGACAGGTATATAAATTCGCACGCGAGTTGAAGGCGAGCGATTCAAAAGTAAGGTCCCTGATCAGAGTCCATAAATGACGGATCCGAAGTGGTAGAACTATTTGTATGGTAGCTTAGACGCTACATCCGATATCCGTCATTTGCTATCTCTAAGTATTTTGTTTTTACTATCCGTCTTTTACCGGACTCGACTCCAATGTAGTGTAAAAACTCTTTAATGTTTTTAAAGTGTCACTTTATGCGTGGAGCCAAGTTCAAGTCATAATTTACTCTCATACAGGGTGTTAGTGACAACGTAACGAAAACTTTGGGGGATGATTCAGACTATGATACTGAGTTCATGAAAATGTTACGTGTTTTTTTATTCAGTTTCACACTTTTGGACCGGAAAATTCCACTTAATGTCAACTCAGAATCATGGTCTGAATCATCCCTCAAAGTTTTCGTTACGTTGTCACTAACACCCTGTATAGGTACACATATACATATTTGTATTTGCAGGTCTCTATTACCCGCTAAATCAAACTGGATTACAAATAATCTCATCGCAGCGTGGGAAACCGGTACTTCTTCGTGAAGGATATAAATATCACAAGAAACGGCAAGTTAAGGATGGTTCTATCGTTTGGAGTTGTTCAAGGCGAAGCATATGCAAGGCAAGACTAGTTGTTGACACCAACAGCTGTATCATGCATGAAGACATCCACAATTGCGAGCCCATCTAATCAGTTCAAGATTACCTAAATTTAACATGTGTGTAAACAACTAGCCTACCCCTTGGGTGATACAGGCGTGATGCTATGTTATGTAACGTGTGTGAAAAAGTGAAATCAGACTATACCAAACCTGTATTTAACAAATGAGTGATCTAATAAAAAAGCGAAAACTTGGCCTGAGCACTACCGTGCGCTTAGACACCGGAATTTAAAAGTTAGGGACGAATTACATCGCTAGATAAATAAATCACTCGGTGTTGAAAATACCTGTTTCGAATCATTTAAATTAAAACCACACAATACACCTGAATAAGTACCAGATAATAATATTATGTTTATCCAAAACTGCATTCTTGCCATAGAATATAAATAATAATAGGTATACTTACTGGCTTTCTGCCAAACCAATGTTGGGAATAATTTGGCAGAATCCACACTGTATTAACATTGTAGAGAAGTGAACTCTATAATTCTTTACGCTTTCGAAAGTACCTCTACGTTTTCGTCAATTGACGACGTAAGCAATGAGAAGCAAAATTAAGGGTTAAAAAGGCCACATCAAACCAATTCATCTAAAAAAGCAATATTGCAAACGCATGTCAAATACACAAGCCATTATCTACTTTAGGACTTCGTATCAAGAGAGCAAGTTGTCTACTCGGCGGTAAAAAAATGACATTTACGTATATAAAAGTATGTTGTGCGTAACACATGTCAAATAGCAATATTGCTTTTTTTAGATGAACTGCTTCGATGTGGCCTTTATAACCCCCCAGGTCTTCAGGTAATGTTTAAATCCCAGCGAGCGTAAAAAAAAAAAGAAAACCCGGGCTTTTTATGCGGGCTTAGGATTTTTTAGATTAGCAATTTCTATGTGGGTAAAAATTTAGACCACAATTTTTTATGTATGTATGATTGAAATTAGCGTATCTAACGCGAGGTTTTGTTACCAAAAACATTCGAATGTTATTTTTCAAAAAGGTGCTTACTAGGTTTTGTCTATAAGGCGACGATATTACCTACGTATCTTTCTTGACAGATAAGCCGTATTGACAGGGGAAAATCGCGATGACTTTGCACTTTAGCTTTTTATACGGGCTTAGGGCATCCTAAGCCCGCATAAAAAGCCCGGGTTTTCTTTGTTTTTTTTTTCGCTCGCTGGGATTTAGACATTACCTGAAGACCTGGGGGGTTATAAAGGGGGGGGGGTTAATATATAAATCAAGAAAAAAACAAAATAAAATATTATTCTACAGCCACGGTACTACAACATCCACGCCGCAATTATTTCGAGGCCTTCGACCAATTGCCGTGTGACGTTTAACTGCTTAGATTCGTCTATTGGTCAAAACCCCCGATATGTTTCTGCCGCGTTCCGCGCTTTTGCTGTGCTTAAACATCTTACACAAAAAGAAGTGAAATACCAACAAAACATTTTCATGTAAAAATGTTGCCAAGAGATTATATCGATCACAATGTCAAAAAGTCATCAGATCGCATGTAGCGCCAAGTTTCTAACTCTACACGTCCTAATTATACCAACTGTAAGTTCACAAACTCTACACGTTAGGCAAATACATATATGGCGCTGGAAAATTTGGCTTCTTTTAACCTTCTAATTTCATGGATAATAGAACAGACGTAAGGAACTTTTATCTTTGTTTTTGGGTATGAAACATAACCCTTTTATTACACTCAGGCACACAAGGGACTTTCTAGCCGTTCCCCAAAAACAAAAATATAGATAGCGTGTACAGAAATAACGTAATAATTTCCAATTTTTTCGGGTACTTAGGTGATTCTTCAATCATATAATGTAACAGCAGAGGTATGTATATAAAAATAATTGTTGTTTTTGATATTTGGATCATTTACATAATATATATTGCTTCTCTTTATTTTGTTCAGAATAATAATCACTGAAAGATGTAATTGTATCTGAGTGTAAAGTTGGTAACCATTTATACCCAAAAACAAAGATAAAAGATGCTGTTATCCATGAAATTAGAAGGTTAAACGATGGCAACTCTTTACAGTGCTATCTATATTTTATCTGGGAAACATAGCCTGGAAACTATGCAAGTATGCATACTGAAATCAGCCTTGGCATAATAATTATAAAGTTGGCGTTCGACTGATGATGTGTGCGGGATAGTTTGGTGGGTATTATTACAAATTCGTTATGATCTCTCTGTTGTTTTCACTCACTGCTTAAATTATTTAAATTTGTTTGAACTCATATATTCTTTTCAATTTCAGCCATATTGATCCAAACGAACAATAGGAAGAATCTACTTCTGTTCAATAATTATACCTTTTGCAAGCACATGAGGCTTAAGTCTGGGGTCAGATGGCAGTGTACCAGTAGTGGGCGCAAGAGGTGCTCCGCATTCGTCACATTTTCTGATGAAGGTTATCTTCTAAAGCACAGGAATGACCACAACCATGAGCCGCCTCGGTACCATCGGAACTTTGACGGGATTTACTATAAAATATAATATGCTGTTGTGTTCCCTTGTTCTCCGATTTCGAGCCGACGTGGTCGACGATTTCCCTTTATTCACCGCTTATCGCTATCGTCCCACTAGGGTCGATTATTTTTTACAAATATCATCCTGTCAGACGACGCCCTGAATCGAGGTTCGCGCCCAACTGGTCACCCTCACACCTGTTGTGTTAAATTTTGTACCGGGCAATTCCTCAGCGCTCCCCATTTGTCAATTGGGTCATATGGTTCTAGATAAATTGTGAAATTCTAATTACTAAATAAAGACAGATTTAAAAGACAGAATATTTTCTTTTTTCTATTTAACTTATTTAAGGATTTTAATCAAGAAAAACGTAATAATAAGTCCGACATTTTATCACGTTTTTCTATGACTTCGCAGTGTGCTTTTTCATACAATTTAATTACTGAAGTAGCCTAGGAAAATTCCACATGATTCATGGTGTGGATCATCCCCCTCAGTATTCGTTACGATGTCACTAACACCCTGTATATTACATTATATTAACTGTTGTTTGATTTTTTATTTATTTGTGTTGCACCATCTCGCTTCCATGTTTACTCATGGTTGATTCCTGCTAAAGGTTGTCTGGAGAAAATGCTTTAAAGCAAAAGGTCGCCTGAATGTACTGTATACATGTCAATGTTAAGTTTTATGCATTGAAGTGTTTGGATTTGTTTTTTCAGCCCAATTCATAACGACGAGCAAAGGAACCATTCTGTACATGCTGGATGAATATACTTATTGTAAACATCACACGTTGAACTACGGCACAAGATGGCGTTGTACCAGTATTACCAACAAGAAATGCAGCGCTCATATAGTGTTGGATGGTGAAGGAGTCATTCTACTCAAATCTAATTCCCATAATCACCCGCCACCAATCTATTACAAAGATGACCAAGGCATCTACTATAAAACTTAATAAATGTAAATGACAATCATAATTGTAAATTACAACGACTTCTTCTTATCATGTGGGTTGTGAGGTAGAATACCAACCTCATCAACCCTGATGTCAGGGTTATTATTGAGCCGCCAAAGGTCCTGACATGGCTCATATAACGACTACATACTAACATCAGTAAGTAGTAACCGGGACCACGGAACCTGGACCACGGAAGCCGTGGCAGTTATAACGATGACAATGACAATAGGTACTTACTCCCAACGATAATAACAATAAATAATCGCGACAAAATGCTTGCAAAATTTGTTATTGTAATTTACAATAATAATTGTCATGTTAATTAAACAGTGCTCTCAAACTGTATAAGGTTTTTTAAGTTTATAATTCGTTATAAATATTAAAGTTGTAAGTAATATAATAATTTAAACCAGGATTTCAACCTCGGCAATGGATCATTGAAATCTATAGAGTAGCTAATAGTGCTAAATATTTTAAATCAATATTTGCATAACCTCTTTGGATTGTGCAAATTGGTATGTTTTTTTTGTTAACGAATGATTTTACAAATATAATAATAAAATATACGGATATTTTATTATTATATTTGTAAAATCATCTCATATGTCTCATATGTCATTATCGTATGTCCGTACATACGATACAAAAATGTATAATTTATACGTAGGTATAATGTTTTGTTTTAAAATTATGACTATTTTTTGTTGGAGACTATAAAATGTATATTATTATTATTGCGTATGGCAGACAAAAATAAAATATCCTGCGTGGATCATATATCCAGCTGGAGCTTCCCTAACCAAGTCTCTGCCGCATCCGTCACACAATGCAGCTCGGCTATACCACCTGGGAACCGGTGCAGAGGGCACTAGTTCACTATGTGAGATATGGTTTGATCCGGGTGACCACATTCACAGTATGGCGACTCCTTTATGTCCCGTTAATGTTGGTGATGGTTTGACTTTCCATGGTTGGTCCTAAACCGTTTAAAAAATTAAAAAAAATGGGTAAAATGTATATTACAGTATGTTATTTTTTTTAGTATTCTTGTTTGTAACTAGACCTCAGCGTTAGGGTCTGTTTCATTACTGTTTATGTAGATAGCCTCAGAATGTCCAGAAAGTTGTGAAACAAGCCGTAAAGTCTTATCATCTCTGTCCAATAAATCTATTTCGGTACTTCAAGACACAGTCCTGGAAGCACCGATCGATAATGGACCTAATGCCACCTGAGGTTCTATATCGGCTGGGTTCGTTGCTCGACCAATAGCCTTTGAGGCAGATACGCAGATCATAGAAATAAAGGAGATATGCCTTCAGGGGGGTTAAAATGGCCACATCGTAGCAATTCATCTAAGAATGCAATATTGCAATTTGTCATTTGCGCATATAAAAGTAAGTGCGCAATGCAAACAAATGTCAAATAGCAATATTGCTTTCTTAGATGAATTGCTACGATGTGGCCATTTTAACCCCCCAGTACTAAATTACACTTTGGTGCCATGTCACATTAACTTTTTTGACACATTGAACTGTAAGTCTCACTAAATGTCAAATATGTTAGTGCGACAGAGTCCTAATGTGGGTACAATATATTATTGCTCATGACTGTACCATCATTTCTGGTTGGACCACTAGATTTGTTTACCTGCCGTTCATTGCGTAGTAACACAAGCACTTAGGTTACGCGATACCAAAGAACCTATAAATAATAATAATATAACCTTTATCTCATATAATATGCTTGTTTTGTGCATATTTTGGTCTCATCGGCTATGCTCGCGCGGCATCGCTCCATAATAAGGACTCTGTGGGCAGATAAGTCCTTGAATAGCAGGGTAGGGTGCAACGGTTTCCCTTACCACTTATACGTCGATCGATACCTTTTGTAGGTACCTATTCTCGATGTATGTTAGAATGGGGGGGAGGGGTTAAAAAGGCCACATAGAAGCAATTCATCTAAAAAAATAATATTGCTATTTGACACTTGCGCATATAAAAGTAAGTGCGCAATTGCAATACTGCTTTTTTAGACGAAGTGCTTTGCTTTTTAAACCCCAGGTTTGAATGATATCCAAAATGATAATTTTGAATTGTTTTCTTATAATTTAGTTCTGACATGCTAGTAAGTTAGGCATCTCCATTTTCGTTAAATATTATCTTGGTTATGTTTTATATTAAATTTTATTATGCTTAGTCGGAATTTTGTGTTTTTGTTCATATTCATGCCTATTTTTTAAACATACATACGTGAACTCACGATTATTTCCCAAAGGGCTATGCAATGACTGTGGAATTCTATTTGCTTCGATCCTGACGTAACTACCAAGTACTATGCTATTATTTTCTACAGTTCACGTTAAAGTAACAAGTAGTAGTACTGAATACAATTTGTGTATAATTACTTGTTTCTCTGCCCACCCCATTAGGGATACGGGCGTGAGTTTACGTATGTAAGGATTCAAGGGATTTTGTAGACGAAAGTAAATTTCGTAATTCACTTTCGCCTTGAGCAGAGGCTTATACCTAACGTAATGATATTATCGGAAACTGACCCTTAGGATAATCGAAGGAGACATTACCCTGAATAACGGGCGGATGAAAAGGAAGAGAACCTTCGATGCTCCCTACTTGGTTCAGCAGCCTTCATGACGGTGGAAGATCACAATAATAAGAATATTTGCCAAGTTTGCTCATGAAAGGACTTTTTATTATATTTGTCTACATTTTAAATAGAAACAGGGGAGTTAAAAAAGCCACATCGAAGCAATTCATCAAAAAAAGCAATATTGCATTTTATCATTTGCGCATATGAAAGCAAGTGCACAACAAACAAATGTCAAATAGCAATATTGCTTTTCTAGATGAATTGCTTTTCAATTAGTTCGTAAGCGAGGAAATAATTCTGCAGTTAATCTTTCGAATATATTGAATGGTGATAGTTTTATATATACGGTAAGATTCTTTTCACGTACAACCATTAGGATTATAAAGGCTTACATTATTAACTTTTTTAGATTTTATAACTTATTTTTTATTTCAGCTCGCTACATTCAAGTCATCAATGGAAAAAGTCTGCTGCTGCTGAACGGTCATACTTACTGCAGACACACCAACGTGAAGAACGGCTTCCGATGGCAGTGTAGCTATAAAACATCGAAGAAGTGCAATTCTTATGCTGTTATCAATAACGATGGAGTCGTCTGCAAGCACAATGATGCACACACCCACGAACCACCTCAGTATCTTCAGGATTCAAACGGGTATTTCGTCAGAATCGCTTAAAAGCACATGCCACGCTGATTTAAGATCCACGCTCTTGTCGGTGTAGCATTCTCCATGCTACTTTTTTAGGGGAAAATAGGGCAGTGGTTTCCCTCTTGCCTTCCGCCCCGCAGTACTCTGTCTGACGCGATTAAGATGGCGTCCAGAGTAGTCTATTTCAAAGCACAGACATCCTATAAAGAGATAGATTCACATTCGCTTAGGATTTTTTCTAAAAACGCGTCCGAAACGTGTTGTATATTCGTATCCATTAAGTAATGTAGATGGTATAAGTTCGTTACCACATATTAATATGTTATGGCTGTTCAAATAAAAAGTCGTTATACGCCGTCGCTTGTACAAATAATAAACATACTCGGAATAACTTAAACCTTGGTGTAACGTCTCATACTATCGCTGAACCAACCCTCACTCTAAGTTCGGAATAATCTAAAACTGACTGACATTGACAGATGTGATTTTTTTGGTGATTTGATGGTCTCTTCCCGGATTTTAACTATTTAACTTTGGTTTAACTATTCCTAGTATGATCTTGAAATAAGGAAGGAATTTTTATTTGTAAGGCTGAGGCCGAGTCGAGTGGAAGAAGTTTCAAGTTAACATCTTAGCATTCGGGTGTTAATTATGACCTTTTTATTTCTAGGTTTTTTGAGATGTGTATTTTTTAGGTAGGCAAGGTCAATAGTTGTAAACAGTTTATCTATTTAGTCTAGTATTTGTTTGCTTTAACAAAAAAAAAATGCGTTATATCTCTTCGTAAACGTACTTACGAACGAACTTGTAACACCTTACAAATAAAAAATAAACCAGGTATGAACGTGGGTATAAGTATTTGACAGACAAGCAAAATTGAATCCAATTATCATACAGTTCGACTGAAGTTCACTTGGCTGTCAAATACTTAAACCCACGTTCATCCCTGGTTTATTTTTTTATTTGTAAAGTGGCTTATGTTAGTCATCGTCATTATTTTGAAAAAATAATGTTTTATGTAAAACCATAGTTTTTTAATAATATTGAATATCTCTCGTCACGTAGGTCAGCTGTAAGAAATATCTTTGTTTAGAGCTTACCTGTACTGTATGTTTTCTTTTTATTATGTATCTTGTGTGTGTTTTATTGTGTAAAAATAAATTAATAAATAAATATTTAACGTCCAAAAATTCACAATTTTATTATAATAATACAATCTGTCACATAATCAGAAACATACGTAACTTCGTCACGTCCAACTACGCATTTAAGTGTTCTGATTCTGACCTGGTCCAAACGAACCCATTACACTAGCGGCATTGCCCCGTTGCACAGCCACTGACAGGCGTTGGACCAGGTAAGACTCAGACCTAGGGTCACCCCCTCTGACTTTGAGTCTCCAGCCGATCTCCCTGATCAATTCCCTCGCCTCGCTACCCCAAGGACCTGCAGACGTCCATCCAGTTTAGTTTCTAACACATCGTGCTGAAAGCAAAGTCTCTATAAACAATTCTATAGGTCCTTACAGCAATCCTAATGAATTATTTTATTAAATTTGTTTTATATTTTAAGCTAAATTCATCCATAATACCTCTGGCAAGTGGTTGGCGATGTTCAAGAATTATACGTATTGCAAACGGGAGGCACAGAAGTCAGGGACCCGATGGCAATGTTCCAGTTACTTATCGAGGAAGTGTCACACGCATGTAATTTTAGATAAAAACGGGATGGTTTTGAAGTCATCTGGTAAACATAATCATGACCCACCAAATTACTATCAGGTCGAAGGAGGTCTTTATGCTAGACTTTAATCCAATAACCTATCCTTCTTTTTAATCCTAGCATATACCACTAAATTCGCCTTTTATAATCTTTTATGATTATAGATAATTGATATCACGTTGTTTCCATGATTTGTACACGGTTAATGCCATAGGCTCGCCCCCCATTACATGGGACTTAACATAGCTGGCGAGGTGTGGGTGTACCTATATGTCGTGGCCAGATCTTAGAATTGATCATTTCATGTTTTCATGATGTGCTCGATCGTTTCATGAAATAGAATATCACTGTTGGCCACATCATGATGTAGTGTGGGCAGATCAGTAAACATAAAACGTATAATGATATGAGCAACTAAATGCATGATTACTTCATGATATGGCCAAACGTTGGCAATCATATCGTGAAATTAGTAACATTATCCACCGGTAGCGGCGCTGGTGTCGATTATATTTAAAACTTGATTGATGTTATTATCCATGAATCAATGTAATTTTACAATTTTCCATATCGATAGTATCGATTAGGTAAATAATTATGAACCGAAAAAAATAATTGACTATTCGCATTTTTATTACACCACATAGCTTGGACACTGCCTACATTATTGATATGGCCAAACGTTGATTCAAATATGTTTAAACGTTGACGTTTCAACGATATGGTCAACTTAAGCTGGCTATTTCATGAAATATGACCATTTCATGAAATGATCGAGCACATCATGAAATGATCAATTCTAAGATCTGGCCACGACATATATACTATACACCTCTGCCTACCCCTTCGGGAATACAGGCATGATTATATGTTATGTGGGATTTAAATGAACCATTTTCTTGGTATACATGTCTCTTTCGCACCAGGCTTAAGAATCCCCTTCGATCTGATAGTCTCTGCCAAGCTTATGTCATAGAATAAGATATAGAACGGCAACTCGTCTCCCCACCAGCGGCTGAGCTAAGTTTACCTCACCCCCGCTCGTTCTTACTTTAGTCCTCAATCGTATGGGCGTCGACATCACACACACAGATGCGCGTGTACAGTCATGAGCAATAACATGTACCCACTTTAGAACCTTGTCGAACTGTCAGATTTGACATTTAATGAGACTTACGGTTTCATTTGCAAAAAAGTTAATGTGACATGGTTTCGAAGTGTATACATACATATTAGTACTCGTGACCGTACGATAACGTCAATTTGTAGCGTCTGTGTAAAACGGGGTGTGCTTATACTATCAGGTCGTAGGGGATTTTTTTGGTAGACTTTAGTCCGTTCTGGCACGGTTCTTAGGACTACTGTCTAAATGACCAAATACATAATGTCTCTTTCGCACCAGGCTGTAGTGTATCTTTCTGTCCTGTTGTCATACACACCTTGCTAGAGCGGACATAGTTAAGTTATTTTGTGGGTTAATCATTCCTTGATTTATTTTGAAGGCATACCTTGTAATCTTGCCTAACACAAGGATTCACCACCGTTATGGGTTTTGTGCAAATCCTGGCGAATCTTCGCGAAATAGGTCAGGGTTGAAAGGACTTGTGTTTTGTGAATCTACTTGTTAATAAAATACATTCACTTATGAAAACATTGTTTTTCTTTTATTTTGTCTTTATCTATCCTCACTGAGTTACTGTGGTAACTCTATAGACATTCCTGGTAACTCTTATAAGATACGTTTCACCGTAATACGTATAATGTGAGTTTGTTAAGTAGGATTTATTGTAGGTAGGGATATGATCAATAAATTGTTACCATAGAGCTAATTATTAATTTCATACTAAACAAACATTATGCGAGAATTTTTTGATAAAGTTTATCGGAGTGTCGAATTTTAACGTATTCTTTTCATTGACAGATCCTTTAGTTGTTGTAAAAAAGGCGCTTACCGGCGCTGAGAAACAAAAGCGGTATCGTGAAAAACTCAAACAAAACCCTGAAAAATATGAAGAATTTAAAAGAAAACACCGTGAACATTACCATAAAGTAAAAAAGCTTGTTAAAGATATGACGCCCAAAGAAAAGAGACAAGCGAACTTAATATGGCGACTTAGACAACAACAAAGGTCTAGGAGAATAAAATGACACGTCAAAGAGTAGGCTAGATGACAACTAAGTCAAATAATATACTTTTTTGAAACGTTTAATTTCTATGACGTTTATACAAGAGTAGTATTATTCCTTATTCTATGACGAGAGTACAAAATGGTGACGTCATCAATAAACGTGGTCAAACGACGTTGACGTGTAGGTAATAGAGTGAGATAATATAAGATTGAGGAGCTCGGTGGCGCAGCGGTAATTGCGCTCGGTCTGCGATTGTTGAAGTTAAGCAACTTTCGCAAAGGCCGGTCATAGGATGGGTGACCACAACAAAAAAGTTTTCATCTCGAGCTCCTCCGTGCTTCGGAAGGCACGTTAAGCCGTTGGTCCCGGTTGCATTAGCAGTCGTTAATAACCACCAATCCGCACTGGGCCCGCGTGGTGGTTTAAGGCCCGAGCTCCCTATCCATCCATAGGGAAGGCCCGTGCCCCTGCAGTGGGGACGTTAATGGGCTGGTGATGATGATGATGTATATAAGATGGCCGAGTTAGAGATAGACAGGTACGTGAGGCAGAGATGCAAGATACATATGTGAAAGAGAAAAGATAGAGAAGAAGGTAAACAGTGTGGAAGAGAGAGAGAGAGGTATCTATGAAAAAAGAAAGGGACAGAAAAGAAATAGAGGACGACGTAGGTGTGCGTCACTGAAGGCTATTTTTCTCTAATTTGAATATTAAGGTATTAATTCTATTCTGTGTGTAATATCATTTCAAGATAATACAATGGGTTATGAAGGCTTCAGTGTTTACTTTTCCGCTCCCTCCCACATACATACACACATACATAAACTCACGTCTTTTTCCCACCGGGGTAAGAAAAGACGATGGAATTCCAATTGCTTCGATCATTACTACATAAAGGTTGATTCTTGCTAATCTTAGACGAGTTTCTATTACTAGATTAATATTTTATAATTTATCTTTGACTCAGTCATCTGGCAGACATAATCATATGCTGCTATCAGGATGACGGAGTTTTTTAATACTAGACTTAGTCCTATAGGCACTATTTGCGTGTGCGTGGTATAGCTCTGCTGTCAGTCACCTTTCAATCTTCCACTCAATGGTGGCCCTAGCAGAATATTTAGGTGGTGCAAGACCTCAAAGTGGCTCCCCTCTGCCCCTCAAAATACAAACCACAGTTGCTCCCCTCTGGATACGGGGCTGCTGGCCATGGTGGACCAGTCTTGTTGATTTTGGCGCCTCCTCTATTTCGGCGCCCGATGCGGTAGCACCGCTCGCACCGCCCTAGGGTTGCCACTGCTTCCACTCGTCACCGTTCTGGATTTTGTGCCAATCCTAGGCAAGCCTCTGTAGAATAAACCCTATATACGCCCCACTGCTAGGCACAGGCCTCCCCTCAATCAACCGGAGGGGGTATGGAGCTTTTCCACCACGCTGCTCCACTGCAGGTTGGTGGAGGTGTTTTTACGGCTAATAGCCGGGACCAACTGCTTAACGGGCCCGGAAACACGGAATCAGCTTACTTTTTCGGACAATCGGGTGATTCAATCCTGCAATGTCCTTAGCAAACAAAGGACAGTCTCACATAGTGATTTCGACAGTGTCCCCTTCGGGAATCGGGAATCGTGAGTCTAATGCTTTAACTACTAGACTGCGGAGGCTGTTTGACTACAAACTTACTTAAGTATACAGGGTGTTAGTGACATCGTAACGAATACTGAGGGGGATGATTCAGACCATGATTCTGAGTTGATATCAAGTGGATTTTCCTGTATTTCCCATACATGAAAAAAATAGTGTTTTTTTTTTATATTTTCCGTTTGGCGACGTCAAACACATCATCCTGAAAGTTTTCGTTACGATGTCACTCTCTCTCTATATTTAAGAGCTGCGCTCTTGTCGGTGGAGTAATCGCCATCACTAACACTCACGATGTCACTAACACTTTGTATATACATATTACTCATATTTAATAAGACATTTTTGTTCCAGCAAATTTTATAAAATCGCGAAGGGGTGCGATCCTGGCGTTGTACAATCAGTTTCTGTACTACAGACAGAAGTCTATAAGAAGGGGCACCCGCTACATTTGTACGGAGTACAGACGTCATCACGCTTGTAAAGCGTATTTAATTTTAGACGACATAGGAAAAGTTGTAAGAGCAAACCAAATTCACATACATGATCCGTACGTTACATTACAAGTGGAATCGCCGGACATTTCGGACTGATTCGCGCACCGATAGTGTAAAAACATTTAGTTATTAAAAAACAACTAAGTAAATATTTCATCAGCGTAGTTATGTTTTTGTCAACATAGCACTTACTACTACTACAACACACTGCTGCTACTTAGCAATAAGGCCGCCTATTGTACTCATTCTATTTCTCTTTTGTTTTGTATTTTGTTTTTTCCTGTTTATGCAATAAAGTATTTGTTATGTTATGTTATACTAGCAACTAAATCAAGTATTATCAGCAAGATTTATTTAGCTAAAATAATCGGAACACAATAAAACATTATTCAGCCAGTCAACAGGATTATACAATCATTCAAAAATGACAGAGATGGATACTGATGTCTTCGGACTTCCAGGCGTACGGTTGGGTTCCAACTCTATTTGGTGGATATCCCAACTATTCGTACAAAGCGCTTCGCATCGTCCTTCATTATGCGCACTGCTAAGGAGTGGAATTCTTTGCCGTCTTCTGTATTTCCGATTGCATATAACCCGGGTGCGCTTGAAAACTCAAGGCCATAGCGAACAGGCACCTTCTGGGCGAGCTCGCTCCATCATAGGCCTCGTCAAGCCTTCGGGCAGGTCTGGGGCCAAGAGCAAACCATCAAAGGTAAAAAAAAAATGTGGAAAGAGAGATGGAAAATTAGGTAAATGTGGAAGAACTCAGTTCTTGTAAAAGAAATTGCTTTTTTAGAGTCACCTTCTACTTTAGTACTTACCTACACATAATTCAATTTGTCTTAGTTAGGTACTTCAATTATGATCGATAATAAAAAAAGTAAAAAATAATTATTAAAAATATAGATCTTATCGTTGTTTGTTATACTCTTGTATTTTAAAAAAAGAAACACTGCACTCTTGCATTTTCTTAATTCATATATGTATTTTTGCTGTAATATACGAATTTATGAGATTGTTAGTTATGAAATAGATGTTATTTGGAATAAATAAATAAGTTTTATAAAATGCTAATTTTTATATATCAGACCGTTTTTACAAAATCCCCAGTTTTTACTTTTTTTTTACATCCAATTAGATGTCTGTTTATCGTGTATAGCTTGTACGATGGACAAGGAGTAAATAAAAATCGTAGTACGTACTCCAACAGCATTCTGATGATGATTGCATCCAGACTGGACTGCCCTTTTCTTCGGCATTGCTGTGAGAGACACCTCTGTGCCGGAAAGGGGGTTCTAAATGGATTTTATTATTATATTTATTTTCAACTCAATATTAATTAATTTTTCATTTTAATAAATATGATTTTAATTTTAAGTTATGATTTTAATAAATTTTAACTTTATTTCATTATTTTTTTTAATTAACTTTTAATTTTACAGGGACATAATTATATCTTACAATATGGGTACCTACCTGAAATAAATGCATTTTTTTGTACTTGTGTTTCGCGTTCATGGATGGTTCAGGCAGGACGTAAAAATGGACAGAGGAATTGTGTCTGTTTTGAGCATGAAGACCATTAGGCGATGGATCATCAAAGATCAGGGGGATCAGAATGGACACATTGAATCAATTCTTCTGCTATTTGAAATTTGTTGACATTGTCAACGTGCAATATTGCTTAAAAGTGGCCTTTATAGACCCGCCTGCTGTCAGATGGTTCATCATATCCATCTATGATAGTATCAATAGTGACTGCGGGATGTGTTCTGATGACTTGTGTTGCCCGCCCCATCATGGTGCGAGTTCAATTACTATCTTCCTGTTGATGAACATGGTGTTAAAATGTGTGTGGATTGATTATTTCACAACTCGTAAAGAGACGCTGATTGTTTTGCCACTTCGCATATAATTCATTTTAAGTAGTTGATTAAATATATCGATGAATATAAAATTAATTATAAAAGTAATCTTATTTTAAAAGGTATTTTTATGTTGCAATTGTCAACACATGGTGCTAGATATACTGTTATCGATTGTAACAAATACATTTATTTCAGCACGTTACATCCGCGTACCAAATGGTAATGTAATAACAGTACTGTTGATGGTACAAAATTTCACATTTAGCAGACACGCCAAGTTGAAGAATGGGTACCGCTGGCTTTGCACCAGAAATAAGTCGAGAAACTGCAAAGCCTATGTCATTGTCGATGAATACGACAGGATCAACAAAATTGTGTACAACCATACACATGAACCTACAACATACAGATACTGTGAAGGCAATGATACTTATGTGAGAATCGGGTGACTGCATAATAATCTTCAAAGGGGTAGAAAAAGGACCACGAGAGATATATAGATTGATTTGAAACTCGATGCTAAATCTGGCATTGTTTTTCATTAAACAGACGGATAGTTTAAAATTAAACCTTATTGCATCTCTAAATATGTCTGGAATATATGTAAATACAATAAAAATGATGATAATGTAAATAAAGTAGAATGTAAAAATCGAATGACTATCTTCTTTTTCATCCTTTTAATGAAATACTCTATAATTATTGATAAAGAAAATCATAATAAGAATAACGAAACTGATGTTGTCACATAAATATGTTTAAATCTGAAACGCTTTTAAGGAGAGACAAAATCAATGTGGAATTGTCCTTTTTTAATAACATGTTATTTCTTACAACATTAACTGACTTTACAGCAAGAGCGATCCGCACGCCTGACGGCAAAACGCTGATGATGTACCAAGGCTTCACTTATTGCAAACACTACCAACTCAAGAAGGGTTCGATTCGGTGGAAGTGTTCACGTCAAGCCTCGAAGAACTGCACAGCTTACTTAGAGTTAGATCCACATGGAAACGTTATAAGTGCAAATAGTAGACCCCATAATCATGAAACCTTGAAATACCTTTGCACAGGAAATAATACGTATGTTAGAGTTTAATTATGTGGTGAACGGAGAGATGATGATGGTGATGTAGTCAGTCAACTACGAACCCACAATTGCAAAATAAACACTTTGTTTATAGTGACTGTACCACGTACCTGAAAATTGCGTATAAAAGTTGTCCAGAATTTTGCCAAATGCACAATTAGAAATTAATATAGATATCTTATTTACTTATTTTGACGAATGTACTAACTACAGGATAGGTGGCATATTGACGATATTGGACGACGATTTGACGGTAGTCTATAAGATAGAGTAGATATTAACAATAAACCATTAATATGTTCCGAATGTTTTATACAGGGTGTAACGGAACGGGGGTATCAACCCGAAGTGTGCCTACTCTGTCACTATCTACAAATCACATGCGAGAGTATTGGCCGCCTAAATTCATATTTGCATTAGTTATGAGCAATTGAATTCCAGGTCTTCATGTAATAAATTCAAATTTGCACAACACTACGTAGCAATCAGCTGTTCAAGGTATTTAACTTTTGAGTGAACAGCTACCACCTCTTTTATTTATGCCTGCCCTAGTAAAGGGTAAACGTGCCAGTGATGGCCATATTAATCAATATTTTTTAAATTGTTTTGTTTCATCCTTGTGAGGCCAAGATTTCCAGACACAATAGTTAAAAAAACAATGGGCATTGGTCCCGGTTACTGCTTACTGATGTAATAAGTAGTCGTTACATGAGCCATGTCAGGGGCATTTGGCGGCTCAATAATAACCCTCGCACCAGGATTGACGAGGTTGGTTATCCACCTCACAACCAATAGGATAGAACAAGATGTGAACATACATAAATCACGGCTTTATCCCTAATGGACCAGACAGAGCTACAAGTAATTACACATATCTAATATCACACTTACTGCGCTACTGAGATGGGCAGAGTCACTTTGTTGTACAAGTTTTGTCCAAAAATGTAGTCGATTACCTACATTAATAGTTGATAAAGAAATGTACTTTACAATGCATCTCGTCTCCTTGTGTAGTATGCTTTATTTTATGATTACGTAATATCAGGCTCCCTTAACACCGTCATCCAGGTCAAATGGGCATCACACTAGCGGCGAATGCGTTCATGGCTAGCTAGGTACGGGACAGTTTCATTAGAATACTTTCAGAGTTTTGCAGGCCCTAAACAACTACTACTACTCATACACAGTTACCACCAATCACTGACTAAGGTGTGCAAATACTAACACCTCACTTTACAATGGATCAAAGGACACAGTGATTCAAGAGGTAACGACGCGGCGGACGAGTTGGCCAGAAGGGGAACGGGAGGTAACAGCCATCGGTCCGGAACCGATATTGCCGATCTCATTCGGACAGGTCCGCTCGCTGCTACGAACGAGAGCAGCCAACAAACACACCTTTTTTTGACGTGACTTATCGAAGTTTTGCCGCAAATGACATTAACTACTTGGCCGGACAAATGGGGAGCGCTGAAGGCTCTCACCCGGTACAACGTTTAAGACAACAGGCCTGAGGGTGCCCAGTTGGGCGCGAACCTCGGCTCAGGGCGTCGTCTGAGAGGAAAAATATTTGAAAGAATTAAACGACCCTAGTAAGTCGATAGCGATAAGCGCTGATTGAGGGAAGTCGTCGACCACGCCGGCGGTGTCGGTATCGGGGTCCTGAAATGTTTGTTGTCGCGAGCTGATTGGCTGATTCTATGGCTAGAGTAATCGGGTCGTCGGGATCGTATTACATACTTCGGACGCCGATGCTATTCAGTACCGTTCCTAAGCGGGATGTATTCGGAAGCCGCAACTACCAGGGGATTTGGTTGGTGCGGAGCAGAATCAAAAAAACTAATTTGAGCCATTGGGCAATGGTTGGCAGACTTAGGTCAATGTGCAGATTTTCATTGCGATGGAACCACGAACGATTTTGTATTTCCTGTAGACGGTGGATTTGAGAGAGACTCGCGTGAGCGAAAACTACCCCTGCATAGGTCATGATCGGACGGATGCAAGTCGTGTAGATTCCAAAGGGATAATTTACTACGCTTGTTAAGGAGACAATGAACACGGCCCATTACAAACGTGGCGCGATCGCGCACACGTTTGATATGGGCCTTGAAAGTAAGACGTCTATCTAAGACTACGCCGAGATATTTGACTTGCTCCTCCCAAGGGATCGGCTTGCCAGACATCTTGATGACTTAAGTTGACAGCGTGACCGTGACGTATTATAATAGCCCTTTGAAAAGTACACCGCTGCACTTTTCTCCGGGTTTACCTTGATTCTCCATTTGCGAAACTACTTGCCCAAGGCATTGGCGCGTTGGAGAATTCCGGTCATCATAACTCGACCACGGCACGAAGAATAGATGGCTGTATCATCCGCAAATAAAGCTAGTTCGGTATTAGGGTATTTGGGAATGAACAAACACACCAGACTATGAACCACCGTAAATAAATGCAGGCAGGCTAAGTTGGCACTACCCAACATCAATAGTTGTCTCTCCAAAAGAATTCTAAATGTGAAGAGGTCTCCACTAATACAGGTAACAGCTGCAGGTAGCAGGTGTAGCTGTGTGGTCACGGTGATATCAACAAACATCTGTTTACACTAGGTGTCACCGACAAGCCCCTGTGCAGAACCTGCATGGACGAGACAGCGGCCCATGTGCTACTGGAGTGTGAAGGAGCCGCCAACTACCGGGTCCGGCACCTTGGCCAGACGGGGTGCCTCCCTGAGGCGACCGGCAACGTCAGAGGCTTCTTAGAATTCCTTGGGGATTTACAACATAGTAAAAGCAAAATAAATTTCTCAAGTACCGTTGTGACTGCCTACCCCTTAGTGATACGGGCGTGATATTATGTTAGTATGTTCTGATTACTTATGGCTCTGCCCACCCCATTAGGGATACGAGCAGCTGCAAGTGATTGTGTATCTTATTAACGAGACATTAATGTTACGTTTACAACATAGTAAAGACAAAATCAATTTCTCAAGTAAAGTACCTACCTAACATAACTTTACTTTTACTATGACATGGTAAAAGTAATCTTAAAATAAGTACTTTCGTACAATACAATAATACTTTATTGCGTACAAGGAATTAAAAACACATAACAG
The DNA here is from genome assembly GCF_024362695.1 of Pectinophora gossypiella. NCBI lineage: Eukaryota > Metazoa > Arthropoda > Insecta > Lepidoptera > Gelechiidae > Pectinophora > Pectinophora gossypiella. The sequence goes on along the minus strand of NC_065413.1, from coordinate 13,402,418 downwards.
TATTTTTTTAAATCTTTCTATCGTGTGGGTTGTGAGGTGGATTACCAACCTCATCAACCCTGGTGTCAGGGTAACTATTGAGCCGCCAGAGGCTCCTGACATGACTCATGTAATAACTACTTTCTTACATGAGTAAGTAGTCACCGGGACCAACCGTGCCTTCCGAAGCACGGAATTGTAAATTGCATTGGGACAGTTAATGGGATTTATACCCTGTACCAGGATGCCAGGGCTCGCGAATAGAAAAAGGCACGCTAGTGTTTCAAACTATCGATAGTTCAGTATCGATTATCGATCATAATCATTTTCAACTACGATTTTGATTGGTAGAAATAAAAAAATAGCTTTTCAAAAAATCTAAATCCATGGACTTTTGAGTTATTGAAATTCAGTTTAGACAATCAGCCCACTCAAAATAACCATACTATCGGAGTGTAGCAATACTACTGACTGAGGGCAAAATTATCGATAGTTTGTTATTAATCCGCAACGATACTATCGATTGTATTGCACTTAGGTAATAAAATCGAAAATGTTCCCACTTTCCGAGTTATCAATAGTCTTGCTATCGATCGACTCTCGGTCGGGATAGATTATCGATAGACATTTTTTGATCGGCAAGCCCTAGTGCACCCGAAATTCAAAATGGCGGTGCTGTTAAGGGGAAGTTATCATTAACCATGATAAAAAATATTTTTTTTTTTTGTATTTTTTTTCCTTCCTAAATTGTAGTCGTGTATTATCCAACAGTGAACAATAACATCACGCCTTTTTCCCATTGGAGTAGGCAGAGACTGCGGAATTTCACTTACCACTACACGCTCGTATCGCTACATGCCCGTACCAAACATACATACATAATATCACGCCTTTATCTCTTATGGGGCAGACAGAGCCACAAGTAATCATAACATAGGTACATAAATAATTATCATGCTCGTACCGCTAATGGGATGTTCTTGTGACTCTGCCCACCCCATTAGGGATACGGGCAGAGTGATAGTATGTCTTATTATTGACAGATTAATTTCGCCTTCTGCTATTGCGCGGGATATTTGCGAAGAAACGTGGCAATTCTGTGTTAGTGCCAGAGTGTGAGCGCGGGTGATCCTTATTAGATAAACGACTTTTTTACTTTTCTAGGTTCAAAGTAAAATACGTACCTACTTTCATAAAATACAATACATTCATTCATTCATTCAAACAATACCATAAAAATATTTTATTGCGCACAAAGAAATAACACACCCTTAAGTACCAGGATACTAGCATTCCAAAAGAGATAGAAACATGCACACGAAAGTAAACTGTCAAATTATTTGTCAGTGCTTGTTTACTATCTGTGGAGTGAAGTTCGAAATTTGGATTTGTTGTGATAACTGTGATCAGTGATAGTTCGAGGTGTCTTTGAGTAATGTAGGTTATTATGAAATGATGATGTGTGTGGGTGCCGGCGATGGCAACTTAAGTGAAGCACGGAACTTGTATCAGCGATTCATAGAAGGTAGACCAGCTGATGAAGCCAGGCAACTGCCTTCACTGCATTGCTTCAGGAAAATGGTCAATCGCCTACTGCATTTAACGGGCTCTTTCCACGCGTCATCCGAGACTGGCCGCTCGGCGACCCGTGATCCGGAGTTTGAAGAAGCCGTACTAGCCGTGCAGCCAACCCAAGGACTACCACGCGAACCTTACCACATGCAACGTACGCCCGAGCTAATTCCTGCTGATTATTTACCTCGTGTGGCATTCTGAGAATGGTACCGAGTTCAAGTGGAAAGCTCACCAGACTTTGCTTCGAAAGTGTTGTGGACAGATGAAGCGGCAGGTCTGTGCATCGAACGGGGATGACGACATTTCGAACCTTTCTTGTAAAACGTAAGTCTAATTATTAATTACCTACCTACTTACCCACACTTTCACACTTTTTTTCCTATTTACTATTAAATTAAATACCTTACCTAAACAAGTAGGTAATTTTAACTTATTTTACACGTCATAAAATAATGTGAGAATAGTTGTCAAAGCAAAATGACTCCAATTATTAGATGCTTTAGTGTCATTCTTGTTTGTTACAGTCGCCGACGTGCCGCCGACTCGGATTGTTCCAATCGGCCGCCGACTCCTTTTGACGTTGCCGCCAAAGCCGCCGCCCGCTCGAATTTCGTACCTATCGCGGCCGTGCGAGCGCCGCGAGTACCAGGCGACCAGGACGCGCTAGGAGATTTGTGTAGTGCCAATATTTGAGTGGATTAAGAACAGTGACCTCAATAGTGCTGTGCCGTGTTTTTTACATGCTGGAAATATTAAAATATTTTTTTAACTGAAATTGAAAAAAATATCAAAAGTGTTTTTTTTTAATTGAAATTTTGCAGATAAGATCTACATAAGGTATAGTTTTGTCCCCTTTCGGCTTGATACCCCCCTTCCGTTACACCCTGTATAACACTAATTAGGGACTGTCCAGGCTACTTTCTCCAAAAACTATACAGGGTGTTAGTGACATCGTAACGAATACTCAGAGGGATGATTCAGATGAATTTGCGATGGAAAATTCCACTTGATATTAACTCAGAATAATCAGCTGAATCATCCCTCTCAGTATTCGTTACGATGTCACTTACACCCCATACAAGTACATACAGTAGCCATACAAGTAGGTATAGGTGTTAGTGACACTGTAACGAATACTGAAGTGGATGATTCAGACCATGATTCTGAGTCGATATCAAGTGGAATTTCCTGTCGGAGAAGTCATGAAAATTTTAGAGCTTATTTAAATTATTTTCCTTTCCATACTTTTGCGACGGAAAATTCTACTTGATATCAACTCAGAATCATGGCCTGAATCATCCCTCAAAGTTTTCGTTACGATGTCACTAACACCCTGTACAGATGGCGTTGTATAGCTTTAACGTGATAATTACCTATTTTCTCATTACTCGGGTACATAATTATTCCAAAATACAATGTAGTGGTAAGGAAGCGTATATAAAAATAATTGCTGCTTTCTATTTGGATGAAATTATGTATGCTTCACTTTATTTTGGCTAGAATAGTAATGGGTGGAAGATGTAATTATCATTTATTTATACCCAAAAACAAAAATAAAAGTTGCATGTCTCTTATTCATGAAATTAGAAGATTAAACGAAGAATAATCTGTACAGCGCCATCTATATTGTTTTTGAGGAACGTTGCCTGGAAAGTCATTCATTTTTTAAGTTTACTAACCAACCAATTTTTTAAGTAAAATCTTACTTGCGCGATATTATAATGAAATAGTAAGAAAATATTTTTTAGTCACATTTAAGTGCCATACGAAAGTATGTTAGCAAAGAAGTTATAAAATTATTGTTGTTTTAAAAAAAAGTATACGTTAATATCAACTCTAATTATGGAGTGCCGTCAAGTTAAGATAAATGTAAAGTACGTACCAAATTCCCGCCCTATAAACATAACGCTCTTTACCTGCTAAATGAAATAAATAAAGGGCAATCGTTGCTTTACTGTAACTGTAAATAATGTAGGTATTTCATTTAAGAGACAATTCAATCGAAAAAACATTACTCTGATGGGACTTGAACCCGGAGCTCTAGTCGGGCCGAGACGAGCGTGTCAACTATTACACCACCGGGTTCTCCTCCGCATGGATGGTGGGAGGAGGGATTTTTCGTTTTTTTTTTTGTGAATTTCCTTAAGCACGAGTGCTGTATAAAAAAAAAACATTTTTTTTTTCATTTAAATAACATTGGTGTCACAACTGTAATTAGCATGCTACCAATATACCTTGATGTTTCGTTCAACTTTGATTAAAATACTTACCTATACATATACGAATATTTTTTTTAAGTTAAGGCTATTCCAAAAAGTAGCATAGAGCAATGCTACACCGACAAGAGCGTGGCTCTTAAATTAGTGATGTGAGGTAGTTGTAGATAGCTGTAGCAGTTTATTATCTGGCATACAGTTATGCAGAGGGCTAATCCCAAATCTATTTTTGATTTTAACCTCCGAATCAGGAGTCCCAGAACCGACCTATATACCGCGGGAACACCTGAATTCTTTAGATGAACATAACGTAAGATAACCTTTCCTATTTGGATTATTAAATAACATTTTATTTTAGGGTCCAAACCCAACACGGATGTAATGGTTAAATGGCGAGGTGGAACTAAAAACTGCGTATCAGTTAAAGACATACAATTTGTTAGAAAAGGCGATAAGGTGTGTTTTGGAAATCAAGTTAAAATGTTATGTAAAAACAAATGTTATCTCGGAGTAATTACTATGACCGGAAAAGAAAACCCCTCTTCATCGCAAAAAGCCGCGGGCGGTATTTCTAATACGTCTTCTGATGAAGAACCTCTAGCTAGTATTGCCACGAAGAAATTGGGAATGTCATCAAGCAACGAAAACCAATTTCAAAATTCCAATGATCCGTATTACATTTCTGATTCCAAAAAACCCAAGAAAATATCCAGTTACAATCAAAGAAAGCTTACAAGTCGCCAGATAAGTGATCCGATTCATGAAGATTTGATTTTACACAAAAAATCTGAAACCGAGATTACAGACGGCCATGTCTTCATTCAAGAGTTATATAACGTTACAGTGGATTCTTTGAAAAGTGACGAAACGATTTGTTCCAATTCAAGTCTTTCCAGCGACAGGCAAATACCAGAACATTTTCCAGTTGAAGGGCCACCTACAGTAATAAATCAAAAGAAAGAAATTACTGATAAGAAAAAGTATGTCAATAATACTTTAGGGAAGGAATATCTTACACATTTTTCGATAAACGTTGTGCCAGAAAAAAAAGTAGGACCGTTATGTAATACAGACAATTGCAGAAGAATGAACCGTAATTGTCATACTTTTGATGAAGACTATCGTCAAAAAATGTTTGATATTTACCGGGCTATAGGAAATTATGAGGAACAAAGAAATTTTTTAGCACGACACATTGAAAGTGTGAAGACCCAACACAAAACAGTCGGTCCTGAATCGAGACGAAAAAATACTGTGTACTATTATTTTTATGAAGGAGATGAGAAAAAGAAGGTGTGTCGAACGTTTTTTTTAAATACTTTGGGGATTGGAGAGACCGTTGTAAAGACTACCCTTAAGAAATTATCATGTGGAATATCTCAAAAAGATTTACGTGGAGGACGTCAACCCGCAATTATTGCGAAAGATGAACGGTATCGAGCTCTCATTGAAGAACATATAAATCGGTTCCCAAAAGTGCAGTGTCATTATTGTCGAACTAACTCAAATCGACATTATTTACAGGCAGACCTCACGATAAAAAAAATGTATTCCATGTTTGTTGAAGAACTGCAAGCTGAATCAAAACCGAGCATTTGTCTCTACAGAAAAGTATTTAAATCCAAAAAGTTGTCTTTTCATAAACCGAAAACGAATGAATGTATCTAGTGTTTGTGGTTTAATATTAATATGTTTGTGTAAATAAAGTGTTGATGTAAGCTATTCTTTTGATTATTAACAAAACATTTTATGTGCTTCTTCTTCATAAAATAGATTTCTGCTTCTTATAGTGCTATTTACTGTTACTTATTTCATGACCAGTCATTAGTTTTTCTATTTCTCTATAGCTCCTATCCTAACATAATTTAAATCAAGTTACTTATTACGTTGAATGTTTTGTTCTGTTTTATTTAACACATTGTTCTTTTGTATATCATCTTTGACCGACGTTTCATTAATAGTAGTATGACGCTTGTATACGCATCATACTAGAGCTCAAATTGTACCTATAGCAGTTAACATTTTGTTCTAGCCCATTTTATCCGCATGAGTACTGGTAAAACCTTAGCCATGTACAATGAGCATACATTCTTCGAGCAGTATCAGCTGAAGGGAGGAGACAAACGATGGCAGTGCACAAGGCATTATTCACAAAAGTGCTCTGCATACCTTGTGCTTGCCGATAACGGCAGAATTACGAGATCAAATAATTCCCATACTCACGCACCTTCGAGATATTTTCGTAATAGTGACGGTGTTTATATAAAACTTTAGCTGGATATGAAGCGTTTTAACAGTTAATGAACTAGGCAATGCTACTGAAGGACGTAGTGGGTCCAACTAGTGTCTTTGAGGTGAACGCGCACCTAGACGACTTAAGCGCGTCTAGATGTGCGTTCACTTTTATTATGCATTTCTTCTATAAGAAACAGGTATTGTGTTTATCTTTAATATTGTATATAATTATTGTGTTTAATGTAAAATAAATTATTTTTTCGAAGGTCCTTTGGCGGATTTATTCTTCATATCCTTTGCACAAAAAATCGACTAGATATGCTTATTTCCAGACTGTATGATAATGCAAAGGTACTCTTGAATCACATTTATGCGAATGGTGTGTTTGTTGTACCATACATTTATTCGACTATTCTAAGCTACATTCGCTTCTAGGAATACCATTTCCATTCTACAACTAGTGTCTTTATTTCTACTTATTCATTAGAAAAACAAGCAACGGTGCAGTAACACGGTTTTCTTTTCCAGTTCTCCTCGTAAAAGGACGGAATGGAAAGTATTTGCTGATGCTCAACGGGTACACCTACTACCAGCATAAGATCTTGAGGGACGGATTTCGCTGGAGTTGTACCCAGATGGGTTCCAGGTCTTGCCGAGGGTTCCTTCACGTCACCAAGGAGATGCTCGTGGTCAGGGCTCAAACGGAACACACGCACCCACCGTCGACCTATTTCTTGGAGAGCGTCAAGTCAAAACCGAAGAATGACGAGGTATGAACCAAGAATCTTTTTGATATTGTTTCGAATCCCTTATTATTGAAGAGCAAATTCCAGCAGAGCAGCTTGATACTTGATGTAACTTAAATGTCGAATAATATCTAAACAAATCACATTCAAACATAATTAAGATATTAAACGAACTTACCTATAGGTGAGGTTCTATCTCAATTATACGAAGCTCCTTGTTCGAGACGGGACTCCCTCCCTTCAATTTTAATATCCTGCCCTAAAGTCTCTACAGGTGATGGAGTTGACCATGGAACACGCTTTAAACATAATGACATTAGTTGACAGATACGTTCAGGGAGCGGGAAACGAATCTTTTTTTTAGCTTTGGATAAGAGCTTTGAAAATTGTGACGAAGCTGGAGCATAAGACGTAGACTACACTGTTAACCGTCTCGAACAAGAAGCGAGTATAATTGTAAACAGATATTATAGTATAACAGACAGTCTTGAAGACTTTGTCCTACCGAGTTATACGTATTCCTGCATTGAGATATCATTCTATTTTGTTTTTTTCTCAGATTGACGAAAAAGACATTCCAAAACCAGGTCTGCAGTTGAAGATTGAAAATGTCCAGGGCCGTGCAGGATTTTAGTAAATTCATACGGACATACAATTTAGTTGTAAGATGCAGCCTATCTAAACAATGCCTTAAATCGTAGGTAATAGAAGCTTCATAGTAATAATGTACTTATAAAGGCGTCTGAAATATACCTGTCATTTTGAACATTTCTGTATTGCAATTTTATATTAATTTTAATTGTATATCAAAACATTAATACATTCAGTCGTTTTTAGAGTTTAGTTTGATAAACCCGATCTTAACTTATTATTGTTCAAAGCTTAATACACATAGATACTGTATTGAGATCGCAGCGGGAATTTACGAAACCATGTAGAGTCACACTGGATTTCTGTATGAATAGTTGCTGTTTGAATCATCTGATAAAGATGTAAAGGCCTGAGAGAGAGACTTGCATAGTGCGAGGAGCTTGGTGGCGCAGCGGTAAACGCGCTCGTTCTGCGATTGTTGAATTTGAACAACTTTCGCAAAGGCCGGTCATAGGATGGGTGACCACAAAAAAAAAGTTTTCATCTCGAGCTCCTCCGTGCTTCGGAAGGCACGTTAAGCCGTTGGCCCCGGCTGCATTAGCAGTCGTTAATAACCATCAATCCGCACTGGGCGCGCGTGATGGTTTAAGGCCCGATCTCCCTATCCATCCATAGGGAAGGCCCGTGCCCCAGCAGTGGGGACGTTAATGGGCTGATGATGATGAGTTGCATAGAAGCTAAAAAATCATCGCCGTCCCGTAAGAACACTCCCAGTACCTCTGTGTGTATTGAGCTTAAGTTCTGTGATTCATATTTTTTTATTAGTTTTTAGCAGTTCAATGTACAATCATCTAAGCACTTACGGCTTTGCTAATTTTGATATAACAGTACAGAGTAGAATATTATAGTACAGCCGATTCAATAAAATCGATTTAGACTTGAAAATTACTACTTTAGATTTAAGTACTCCTACTACCTAACAATGAGTTGTGTTGAGCCGTGGTAGCCCAGATGGAAGAACGCTAGACTCTCATTATGAGGTCGCAGATTCGAACCCCAGCACGAGCCTAAATCAATGACTTTTAGAATTTGTTTTAGAATTCATGTTTGGATAAAAATGATTATCACGTGCTCAGCGGTAAAGGAAAACATCGTGAGGAAACCCAAATTCCCGAGAAATGGGTTTCGGTGGTATGTGACCTAACCTGTATTGGGTTAGTTTTCCCTTAGCGGGTTTGAAGGTCAGACAGGCAGTCGCTTCTGTAAAAACTGGACTGTCTGTGAGAACCGGGATGACGCTAGTAAGATGACAACAATGAGTTCATAAGATATCATCGATATGAACCTAATGAAGTATATCATTTATTTTGAAATTTAAAATTAAGTTGTATAATTTATATTGATTTTTTGACATATTTATATAATAACTAATAGTTATAGAATGTAATGCCATATAAAAACAAAAAATAAAATTAAATGGATAATTGAAAATGTTCATTTTTATGACGTTGTGTTCTAGTCACATAAATAGATAAAAAGTAATTTCACTTTCAAGGGTTCGAGGGTCGCACAGGTAGTCGCTTTTGTAAAAAACCGGACCTGTCAAATCTTCAGGTTAGGTAAGCGGAGATGATGAACCATTATTAGGCGAGTCATCATTAGGTGGGGGTCATTAATAGGCGCGAGTTTATGTATGTATGAACCATTATTATTGTATTGTGGTTCCATAATAACTCTGACTCGAAGGTTGATGAGGTTGGTCATCCACTTCACAATTTATTTATTTTTAATTTTAATTTAATTTAATTTTTATTTCATTTCATTTACAGAGTTTCAGGAAGTTACTTGCAGCAGAGAACCTATAACACTGGCTAATGGAAGAACACTTCTTATGGTAGACGGCTACACGTTCAGTAAGAAAAGCCGCCTCTTACAAAAACCATATGGCTATAGATGGAATTGTGTCAAATACTATAATCGGTGCAGATCATACCTCCAGGCTACAGATGACTATCGAATTATAAAGCTGGTTTCTGTCCATAATCACTCACCGCCGCAATATAGAAGGTTGACATCCGGGCAGTACGTTAAAATGTAAAAGATAGTACAGTTAGTACCCTGACGTAAGTTCCCACTTGCCGTAATAGTGCCCAGTAGGGCTAACTTGCGCAACGTGTTAAAATTTTGTCACGGTAACTAACTAACTTATTGAAAAAGTGCCAAATAATTGTTATGTGACCTATTTGCTTTTTTTTGCAAAGGTGATTTTTGTCTTACCTCCTTAATTGTAAAAATTACTGAACATACATTGAAGTAGTTGGGGTACCCCTTGAGGTGCTACATCTCTGGACTTCGGCTCGACACTAGTCAATGACACCCTATACAGGATGTTAGTGACATCGTAACGAAAACTTTAAGGGATCAGTATTTATTAAAATGTCACTAACACCCATACGCACTTGTAAGGCTATCTGTACATACTTGTACGGGGTGTAAGTGATATCGTAATAAATACTGAGGGGGTTATTTCAGCTCATTATTCTGAGTTAATATCAAGTGGAATTTTCTATCGCAAAAGTATAGAATTGAAAATCATAAAAAAAAAACACGAAAATAAAACATGAATTTTGCGACATAAAATTCCACTTGATTTTATCACTGAATCATGGTCTAAATCATCCCTCTCAGTATTCGTTACGATGTCACTAATACCCTGTATAAAGTTCAAATTACTTTTGACAAAAAACTCAGATATGTCTCTTAGTAAAGTCAACGACGTATTTTGTATGAGCACTTGTCTAGATATTTTTTTGAAAATTCAATAGTTTGTTTCAATTTGGTTTGAAGTTAAGAAAGTTTAGGTAACTGATGGTACTAATTCCTTCAGTCTATTATTACAATTTTGAATTGTTTAAATATTACTTTAAATCATAAAGATAACTTAATCTAATATTAATATATATTTGGTTATAGGTATGAAAGAATAAGTATTACGTGAAGTTGATTCAATTATTGAAAATTCTGTGTTTGATATTTTATAAAATACCTTCATTTCTTAAAATATAGTCAATAAAATATTTTTCATTAAAATTTTATTTTTATGGATAACACAGCACATGCTTTCTAGTCTACGTAGACAAATATCGCGGCTTCGTCCAATAGACGCACCTTAATATATGACAAAATACCTACGCTATGCCTATTGGACAAACCCGCCTTATGGCGCTAGAGTAAGCCTATCGACTTTTTTAAGATGTTACGTTTATTCATTGAAGTTTTATATTTCTTTTATAACATAATAATGACTATATTGATATTACAGATTACGAAGAAGTGATCTGCGATAAGGAGTTCGTAAAATTGTCGTCAGGAAAAATAGTTCTTAAAGTCAATGGTTTCTGTTTTTACAAGAAACAGGTTCTCAAGTACGGGAGGTGCCGTTGGACATGCAGTAGATATGATTATGGGTGCAGGTCGTATCTCCAAATAACAGATGACGATCGGATTATAAAACTCATCGAGGAACATAGACATGCAGCACCAGTCCTGAGTAGGTTGCCTTCTGGGCTGTATGTTAAACTATAGACATGAAGCTAAGTAATAACATAACACGCAAGTTGTTACATCAACTAAATTGAGCATACAAACATGCACAAACAAAAACGTGTCGATTCTGGCAGCTCTAAAAATACTGCCGTCCTTCACTTACTACGAATGCAAGACAGAGATAGAGCTAGATTTAGAACTGTCAAACTAAATAAACATTAAGTAGGCTGGTGCCAGAATCGGCACCATTATGTGTTTTAATTTAGTCTTAAAATATGTTGTGTATTTGTGATCACCTATAATGTATTTGCGATCACCTAATTATAGGTCAGCCAATTATGGCTATGTATTTGTCTATTTATATAATTTTATAAGTATACGTAGTACCTATATACGTAAACTGTTTGTGTTCCAAAAATAAAATAGTTATAATTGTTGTAAAATAAGTGCTAACAACACAACATACACTTTTTTTGGCGTGACTTATTGTAGATTTGCATTAATGGCATGGAAATGGCATTAATTACTTGGCCGAACAAATGGGGAGCACGAAGGGCTCTCACCAGGTACAAAATCTTACCCACAACATAGTTAAATATAAGTAACTAACAACTAGACCGTGTTACCTTTTGGATATATATTTTTTTTATTGTTATTTATAAGCCAGTTTAATGTCAGTACACTCTTTCATAATACATTATGTCCCATCGCTGGGCACAGGCCTTCCTTCAATCAACCGGAGAGGGTATGGAGTGTACTACATCAGACTGCTCCAGTGCGGATTGATAAAGGTGTTTGAGCTACTAGCTTGGGCTCAATGGCTTAATGTGCCTATCGAAACACACGGACATGTAGTCTCACCTTGTCAAGTAGAAACATGTTTAAAGAAAAGGATTTTGTTTTTACAAGCAAAATCCTATCAAAAAAGGTGGATATCGTTGGGTATGCATGCATACCAGAATACATAATCGCGGTTGCGAATCTCTCGTACAGACTGACTACGGAAGACCTTCAAGTATCAAAACTGGTAAAAACAGCATGCACCCCAGTGCGAGAAATGCATAGCAATTTGTCGTGTTTCAATATTTTTTGAAAATTCAAAATACTGTTGCAATTTGGTTTGAAGTTAAGAAAGTTTAAGTAGCTGATGGCACTAATTTCTTCAGTCTAATATTATAATTTTGAATTGGTGAAATATTACTTTAAATGTTAAAGGTAACTTTATCAACGAATTAGTATTATGTGTCTTTGATTAAATTATTGAAAATTCAGTGTTTAATAAATATAAAATTTCTTAAAATACCACTGTAATGAAAGTATACTCAATAAAATATTTTTCATGGAAATTTTATTTTTATGGATGACACGGCTCATGCTGTCTAGTCTACGTAGACAAATATCGCGGCTTTGTCCAATAGACGCACCTTAATATCTACGCGTTAGTTGTCGCTTCTCCAAAGATAGCGAGCAAGAGTAAGTCGACTTGTACAAGATTTTACATTTATTTATTGAAGTTGCTTTTATAATGATAATAATAATGACCAAATTGGTATTACAGATTATGAAGAAGTGATCTGCGATAAGGAGTTCATAAAATTTGCGTCAGGAAAAATTGTTCTTAAAGTCAATGGTTTCTGTTTTTATAAGAAACAGCATCTCAAGTACGGGAGGTGCCGTTGGACATGCAGTAGATATGATTATGGGTGCAGGTCGTATCTCCAACTAACAGATGACGATCGGATTATAAAACTTGTCGAGGAACATAGACATGCAGCACCAGTCCTGAGTAGGTTGCCTTCTGGGCTGTATGTTAAGCTATAGACATGAAGCTAAGTAATAACATAATACACAAGTTGTTACATCAACTAAATTGAGCATACAAACATGCAGAAATAAAAACGTGCCGATTCTGGCAGCTCTAAAAATACTGCCGTCCTTCACTTACTACCTTCCATGATTCTTAGATGTAAGTACGTAGTCGTTACATGAGTCATGTCAGGGGCCAATGGCGTCTCAATAATAACCCTGACACCAGGGTTAATGGGGTTAGTAATCCACCTCACAACCCACACGATAGAACAAGACTTACTACGAATGCAAGACAGAGATAGAGCTAGATTTAGAACTTTCAAACTAAATAAAAATTAAGTTGGCTGGTGCCAGAATCGGCACTAACATGTGTTTTAATTTAGTCGCAAAGTATATAGTCTATTTGCGATCACCTATAATTGGCAATGTATTTATTAATTTTACAAATTTTAATTATTTTAGTTTATAAGCTGTTGGTGATCCAAATTAATAAAAAGTAAAATAAATATAATTGTTGTAAAATAAATGCTTACAAAACAAAATACACTTTTTTTTGACATGACTTATTGTAGATTTGCCGCAAACGGCATTAAATGGTGGATATCTAGGTGATAATTGGGTATGCAGAATACATAATCGCGGCTGCGAATCTCTTGTGCAGACTGACTATAGAAGACCTTCAAGTATCAAAACTGGTAGAGACACAGCACGCACCCGAGTACAAGAAACTGTAGTTCGGGGTCTTTATTGAAGATACACTAATTCTAATTAGTGAAACTAGCTTTAAAATAAAATAAAAAAATAATAAACAAAGTAAGCCTGTACTGTCTTACGCATCTCCACTATCATACCAAACTTAATAATATTATTTATTTCACCGTTTGTGCTTAAGGTATAAAAAAATTTTGTTTCACAGGTCATCCAACTTCGTGCCAATGTAATACCCTACAATATCAACCCGCACACGTGAATGATCCCTTATTTCCTGCATTTACTCTTCATCGTCTGTATTCCTCAAAAAATCTCTTTAAGTATGCGAGAGATAGTACTTTCAGGTATACATATATTGAGATAAGCAACATCTTTTCAGATTTGTTAAGAGTACTCAGCGATACTAAACTAATACGACTGGACTCAGGAACAATATTGCTTAGCGTCAACGGATATTGTTACTACAAGCAATGTGTTCTTAAAACGGGTGGTATTCGATGGACGTGTAGAAAATACGGCACTGGATGCAGGTCCTATGTGCGAACTACAGAAGACCTTCGGCTTTTGAAACTGATTGAGCGACATCACCACGAACCAACGCAACTCCTTAAATTACCGTCCAAATTATTTACCGATGATATATACAGAATTTGTAAAGAGGACAAGGATACGCATTCACGTACAGTTAGTGCCTTGGCATAAGTATCCCTTTGCTCTAACACTCTTAACCTCTCATCTGTCGAGATACTGGACACAGTAGATTTTACTTTGGGTCCCTTCGATTGAGTTGATATTAATAATAACCTAACAAAAGCCCACGACTATATTTTCAATTGCGCGAAAAGGTACAAGGGGCGAACAGGTACATCCATCACAGGATGAACTGAGTATCCGCGCTTCACCGACATTAAGAGTAATCAAGAGCAGCGAAGAGGCGTTCCCTTTCTGATATCACTGAAAAATAAAATTTTAAAATTCAATAATGCAATTGTTCTATGCCTTAGGTTTGTCTATCTATGAGCCAATTTTCACCTAAAATCCAGCGGTTTATACATGAAAATATAGGTAAGAGTTTGCCTTCATATCACTTGCAAATATTTCGGGGTTAAAATCTCGATAGCAAGGAAGAAATTAGTTTTAGTAACAAGCCCGTTTTTTACAGATTAGGTACCGAAAATGTAAAAGGGAATCCTTATAGTCTTTCTATTTGTTTCTTCTTATTATATTTTTTGTTTTGTTTCTTGTGTAAGTATAATAAAGATTGATGTTCCTTTATATTCCTAGTTCCTTAATAAAGATTGTGTTAAACTACTGATTAACTTCTATAGCTTCCTAGCCTTTTAGGAAAGGATCACAAAGCACAATATGTTGCCTATACTGCAAAGAAATGAATTCGCTCGAGGCTGACGAAGACTCGATGGTGTTGTTAACACACACATCTCACTTAATTTCACAGGAGGCACAGATTAAAATCCCAACTGAATTAAGGATATTTAGATATATTTTTTTTACTAGCTATTAGCAAGCTGGACAGCTTCATGCGGGAGGACTTCTGACAGAAGGGCGTGATGCCTGCGAGCACCACCGATAGAACAAAAAGTGTCGGGAGTATACATAATATAGCAGACGAAACTTAATTTTATTTTAATCTGACAGCTCTAAAAATAGAGCTATCATTCACTTACGATTAGTGAAAGACAGAGATAGAGCTAGTTTCACAACTGTCAAACTAAATTAAATTTATGTTGGTGTCTGCAGGAATCAGCACCATGCAGACACCAATGTTGTTATGTGTTGTTTCAGGTTAAGGTATAATAATTGTGTAGGACTTTATTTACCTGATATAAATGCCAACGGAAAACTAATATTCAACAATCTTGCAGATGTCAAATGTGTTGATGCTAAAACGATTAGGATTGAAAGTGAGCTGATAGAACTGGTCAGCGGCAAAATCCATCTGATGGTGAACGGTTTCACTTACTATAAGAAAAATATACTCAGAAAGGGCGGTCAACGATGGATATGCATCAGATATGAAAATGGTTGCAGATGTTACGTAACTGTTACGGATGAACTTCGTATCCTCAGAATGACTGGTGATCATAATCACGAACCACCAAGATACCGCAAACTACCTTCTGGGTTACATATCAAACTTTAAAATAATTTTGCCCACTTAAACGAAACAAAACAAACTTATAGACCTGACCGACCCGATAATAATAGTAATGGGACATTAATAATAGTGGGACTACCTATAGATAATCGCTCAGCGACTGACAGTATCGATACTATTAATAGTATTGCAAATTAGAAATAGTATAGCTAATTTGGCGTTATCGTTATTACTGCTATCAATAATCAGATTTTTAAGGTCAACAATTGTTTCACTAAAACATAGCATAGCTTCTTTAGTATGCATTTTTTTATAAATGACACATTTTATAAATATATTTTGCATTGATTCTTTATTTTAACATAAATGACTCTGTTACCTACAGTGTGAACATTTTTACAGATTTTCTTGTAATTTTCAAAAACTTCGATCTTATATAAATAGACAACTAGATACACAATCGACGCTCTAAAAGTTTCGTAAGTAAAAGTATACCTACTTACTTACAAATTTCCTACTAGATATATTACTGTACAACTTTATTCTATCCAAGAACGGTATTGATAGTGTCGCGGGCTTTAAAAGTTAGACTACTTACATTCTGCCTTCTCTTTGCCTATTCGCTCGATTCTAGACTCTAGAAAGCTAGTGATTAAGAATTACTTGGTTGTTCTCAGGTCATTTACGAGATTATGGTCACACACGAACCTATAAGCAATAAACAAAAGTGGAAGTACGTTACCAGTTTTATCTTTGTCGTCCTACTACTGTCAACCTGCCTCTACCTTATCTATATTCGCTAACGACACTTTATGTTTATCCATTTATTTATTATTATTTATTTATTTACATTTCACGACATTATAATGCAGAAGTGCCAATGTGCCGTGAAACTTTCTTAATAATATAAGCAGACTTAAGAAATATAAGTACAAATAAGGTAACTTTACTATGTATACTTAAACAAAAGAGTACCTAAACAGTATTAAAACCTATTTCACGCAACATTCATCATCTCGCAAAACCTCAGACACTCACAAACAGATCAAACTCTGTTGCTGATGCAAAGAGTGCATTAAGTAAATGCAAGGCACGGAGTGGCGAGTGTGTGCGCAACACAGTGCGCGCCGCCGACACGGGCAGTAGCGGGTGACTGCGCGGCCGCAGGTTGTGTGTGGGGGACGTTGGGGACGAATAGTCTCACCAGCTGTGTCATCAACTCCGGGCAGTCCCAACCACCACGCACCGTGCGGTTGGATTTTGTTGAGTGTAAATACAGGCTGTTAGTGACATCGTAACGAAAATTAAGGGGGGGTGATTCAGCACATTATTCTAAGTTGATATGAAGTGCAGTTTTCCGTCGCAAAATTCATATTGTTGTTTTTAATTATTTTAAATTCTTTACTTTTGCGATGGAAAACTCCACTTGATATTAACTCAGAATAGTGAGCTTGTAAAACGAGAGCGATTACAAAACGTGTTGTCAAAGTGAATTGGGTAGTTTCCTAGGTCAAAGATAAATTATTAAATTCTGATAACTACGTAAATAAAGTTTTCCAGTAATTAAAAATGTTCAGAAAATTAAATTTCGTACACGACCCATCACTGATACTCGGATAGAGAAATATCGAAATAGTCTTATAAGTAACTTACCTTGTCCAAACTTTGATACAGACAATCCTGACGATTTTTACAGGGATTTCTTTACTATTATCCATAAAGAATTTGAAAATAATTTTCCTCAAAAGGTAGTTACCAACAGTCAATCATTCAAGTTCAGTGACTGGGCTACCGTAGGCATTCGCAAAAGTAGAAATACTCTTTATTCTTTATATGAGGAAAAAACGTATACACACACTGATAGTTTTAAAAGCTACGTCAAAAATTATTCTAAAATATTTCGAAGAGTGTGTTATACAGCCAAACAGATGCATATTAGTAGTAAAATAAAGACCGCGGATAATAAAATAAAGGCAGTTTGGCAAGTAATAAATAGCGAAACAAAGGCTTCGAAACCGCGTGAATTAGAATATAATATAGAATCGAGCACTGGGTTAGTTAAACAAGATAAAGATGTAGCTGAAGTTTTTGATAAATTCTTTACGAACATCCCTGTAAAAACTACAGAATCTCTCAGGTCCTCTCCTGTTCAAGCTGATATATTGTTGAAAAGTAATGTTACTGCTTGCACTGAATTATTTGATTTTAAACGCGTTGATCCGAGTAGTATTGTTAAAGTATTCAAACAGCTGAAACTTAAAACCTCGAAAGATTTATGGGGATTTTCTGTCAAATTGATGAGCTCTGTTATTGATATCTTAGCACCATATCTAGCTTACATTTTTAATATGAGTGTTGAAAATAGCACTTTTCCAAATTTAATGAAAATCAGTAAAGTTATACCTCTTTTTAAATCGGGCACAAAATCAGACCCCACGAATTATAGACCGGTTTCTATTCTACCAGTACTTAGTAAAATTTTCGAGAAAATTATTCTCGACCAACTGCTATGTCATTTTAATTTAAATAACTTACTTCACAGCCAGCAGTTTGGTTTTACTAAGGGTCGGTCTACAACAGACGCGAGTGTCACATTTGTTCGACACATTTTCGATGCTTGGGAGAAGTCGCAGAATGCCGTAGGAGTATTCTGTGACTTGTCTAAGGCATTCGACTGCGTGGATCACGAGACCTTGCTTTTGAAATTGAGGCACTATGGATTAAATAATGGAGCTCTCAGTTTGTTAAATTCATATCTAGGTGATAGGATACAAAAGGTACAAATCAATAGTACGACTTCTTCGGGCTCTCATGTTCAAATGGGAGTTCCTCAAGGATCCATTTTGGGGCCGTTCCTTTTTTAGTGTACATAAATGATTTACCTTATGTAGTACAGAACCAAGCTGACATTGTACTGTTCGCGGATGATACTTCTCTTATATTTAAAATCGATAGAAAGTTAGAGGAACTTGACGAAGCAAACAGCGCTGTGTCGCAGGTTCTAAGCTGGTTTACAGTAAATAACCTAGTTCTAAATGCTAAGAAAACGAAGTGTATTAAATTTGTTCTACCAAACGTAAAGAAAGTAAATAATAACATTAAAATTAACGACGAGAAACTAGTTTTTGTTGAACACACCGTTTTCTTAGGAATTACTGTAGATTCAAAACTTCAATGGGGCCCACATATTGTATCACTAGCGGGCAAGCTAAGTTCAGCAGCATATGCCGTCAGAAGAATCCGACAACTCACAGATGTACCCACTGCTAGACTTGTCTACTTCAGCTACTTCCACAGCATAATGTCTTACGGTATTTTATTGTGGGGTCGAGCCGCTGATGTAGAAACTATTTTCATTATTCAAAAAAGGGCAGTTCGCGCTATTTATAATCTGCGTTGTCGGGACTCTTTAAGGGAGCTGTTTAAAGAAATAAATATACTGACGGTCGCAAGTCAATATATTTATGAAAACATTATGTATGTGCGTAAAAATGTATCTCTCCTTCCGAGAAACTGTGAAAGGCATACTTACAATACAAGGAATAAAAATAAAATTGTTGTTCAAAATTCTAGATTAAGTAAATTAAATTCATCTTTTTTGGGGTTATGTATACGTTTTTACAATAAAATACCAGATAATATTTTAAATTTGTCAGAGAACAAATTTAAAGCTCACGTGAAGCTTACTTTATGTAAAAAAGCCTATTATAAGATTAATGATTACCTAAATGATAAAAATGTCTGGTATTGAATGTGTTCCTCTAGTTATTAAATAACTTGTAATGTACCCTCATTGATTTAAAAGATGTGTTGCTGTTGCAGTTTCTTGTCATTTCTTCTCCTCAGCCATAACACCTTGCGAAATGACGTAAATTCAAAAATGTTACATTGACCTTCAACAAGTTTATCCATGATAATTACGTTGAATAAATGATTCTGATTCTGATTCTGAAAGACAGATCTAAAGGTGACAAAAAACGTTTTCCTTTTTTTATGAATTTTAATAAAGAAAAATGTAATAAGTGCGATATTTTGTCACGTTTTTCTGTGACGTCATTTCCCGGTTGCCTATTGAAATACCTAACTACAATTTCCAATGGATATAGAATTAGGGGACGTCCCAAGAAAGTGTGTGAAGTAAGATATGTGTAAGTATAAAAGGTTAGTACTAAGATGCCGAGTGACAGAGATGAATGGAATACATGTTGTGCCGACCCCACTTAGAGTTGGGTAAGGACGGCAGAATTATGATGGATATAAGAAAATCGGGTGTATTTATAGTATAAGGGTTTTGGGATGCAATAGGTACAATGATTTCTTCTTAAAGACAAGTTGAGTTATAAAATAAACTCAAATTGAAATACATTATACTTTTTATAGCTTTGTGATTTTTGTATCTAATTTCAATTATATTATTATTATTTTAATTTTCGTGTTTAGTTCTTATTTTTCGCGTTACAGTTATTTTTTATATCCTTGCTTCCCTTCCCTAGTAAAAGATTGCCTGGAAGAAATTCCTGCCTAAGCAATAAGGTTTATTGCCTATGAAGTGCTTAGTTAATCAATTCACACAGGTTGTGCAAGAAACTTAGATTTTTTGGCGCTTATTTTTTTCAAAATTTAGTTTCTTTTCAAGCTGCAATTATATATTCTTAATTTATATTCGCAGATAGCGAAGAGGAGTATTGCGAACCTAAACTAATAGAACTAACGACGGGTACTATAGTTCTCCTGTACAACGGTTACACGTACCACAAGAAAAACCCCCTTAAGGATGGTGCTTACGGTTGGACGTGCAGTAACAGCCGAAAAGGTTGCAGGTCTTATATCACGGTCACAAAAGACCTTAACATCAAGAAAATGAAATTTGGGCATAACCATGAACCACCGATGATTAGAAAACTGCCATTTGGTATGTATCATAAAACTAATTGTTAATTGATAATTTATCACATTTAATGTAATAAAGAAATGTGTTCATTATTTAAATTAAAATACTTAAGAATGACGTAGTTTTTTTTCTGTTAAATTCACCGGTGATTTTATGGCATAGAATAAGGACTCCGCTCCCCACCAGCCGTTGAGCTAGCTTCCCCCCCCCCCCCCCTCGGTCTTACTTTAGTCTTCAATCATATGGGCGTCAGACGTCACACACACAGATGCGCGTGTACGATAACGTCCATGTGTAGTGTCTGTATAAAACGAGGTGTTTTGTATGAAGTGTCCGGGGTGTGTGTGTGTGATGAGTAAGGCGCATTGACAAGCTTTCGTTGACAAAACCTTGTCGATAATTAAAACACGTAATAACGGGTTCTTACCGCGTTTAAATCACCCCATCATCATTGTTTGTCATAAGTCATCCCGTGATTATGGCACTTCCAACAGTGTCGAAATATCGGGAGTCTCATATCCCTGATTTAAACGCGGTAAAAACCCGTTATTATGTGTTTTAATTATGATAATAACCACGTAAACCTAAAACCTAAAACCTTGTCGATTCAAAAGTACTGAAATAATATTAACGTCATGGTATTATAACACACTACCTCGACGTCTCGTCCACCGCAGCGTTATCCGGTTTTTGAATTATTTAGTAATAATAACGGCCTCCGTGGTCCAATTGCCGAGCGGTGTGCTCTCGATCCGGATGTCCCGGGTTCGAATCCCACAACACTAAAATCCCCAAAAATTTGTGATCCCTAGTTTAGGACATTACAAGCTGATCACCAGATTGTCCAAAAGTGAGATAATCCCTGCTTCGGAGGTCACGTGAAACAGCCGATCCCAGCTACTATTTATTTAAGTAAGTATGTAGTAACTGGCACGCTTTGGTGGAGATGGGCAGAAAGAACACTTGGTAAGACGGGAAGACAACAGATGGACTAAGGCTGTTACTGAATGGTGGCCAAGGGATAGTATGCAATATCGAGGCAGACCACCAGCCTGATGGTCGGATAACATTATGAGGTTTACACAGAACTGGAAAGGATGGCGTGACAGAGAGGAAGCGTATACCCATAGTGCAGTGGGTGAATACAGGCCGAGTAAATAGATAGTAGTCGTCATTAGCTATATCAGGAGCCTTTGGCAGCTCAATGGTAACCCTGACACATAGAGCAACGCGGATCTTCGGCGCATAATGAGGTTAGGCACTAATAAGAAGAATACTCAAATACGTGTTCTAATTTGCAGGCAAGCTGATAACTCTTGTGACCGGCAAGACCATGTACTTATATCAAGGCTGTACATACTACCAGAAAAGGGGGACAAGAACGGGGAGCTACTGGGTGTGCACCAAGTCAAACAGCTGTCCAGCTTTCTTGTACCTGGATGACACGCTGAAGATCATCAGGGCGTCCGGAAAAGGACACACTCATGGCCCATACCAGTACCACATCACGAAAGATGGCAGATATATGAAACTTACTTGTTGATAATGTATTTTTTTAATTTGAATTTGTGGTTCATGGATTGTATTAAACATTCTTTTTTTATTTATTAGTCTTACTCAAGAGTTGTCCAAAGCAAAACCAGGGATCTTCTTCCCTATTTACATTTCTAATCTAATCTACCCCGCTGACTCCAATATAACGCCATCCGTTAGTAGTTGAGCGTTAGGCTTATGATCCAGAGGTCCCGGGTTTGAATCCCGGTGGAGACATAACACAAAAATTACTTTACCCTTGTTTCGTTAGGACATTGCAGGCTGATCACCCGATTGTCCGAAAGTAAGATGATCTATACTTCGGAAGGCACGTTAAGCTGTTGGTTCTGGTACTACTTACTTATGTAAGTTAGTAGTCGTTACATGAGCCATCACAAGTCTTGTGAGGGGCCTTTGACGGTTCAATAGTAACCCTAAGAGAGTTACCTCACCAACCCTGGTGCCGCCGCCGTATGCCTACGCCAACCCTGGTTGCCCCTTTGGTAGGTTGGTATGTTACACCAACAATGGTGGGTAGGTATGGTACGCCAACACTGGTGGGTTGGTGTAGGCATGCGGTGTAGGGTATGCGATGCGATGATTGAAAACCCTGGTGAGCACAACACAACCTCCACGATCAAAGAAGACTACTCCAATTGGGGTAGAGTCGTGAGCTTATGTGGTATCTAATGTAGCTTGTAAGGTCCCAGAGCAAATACCTATTTCTATTTAGATGTTTGTTTTCTCTGAAGTTTTGTCAGGCCGCATTTTTTTTTACGAGGGGAGGCAGCAGGAGGGTTATGTCGGGGTCGCACCGAGTAAAACTCCTTGGTGCAGCAACAGACATGAGCAATATCATGTACCCACTTTAGAACCCTGTCGCACTATCATCATTGACAATTAATGAGACTTACGGTTTAATTTGTCAAAAAAGTTAATGTGACATGGTTTTAAAGTTTACTCATTACCGTTTATATCACCATCGTTATTCCAAAGCTACGGGCACACTTTCGCGTTCCAAGCCGTAGAACGCGAAAGTACATCTTGGGTACCATCTCATGGAGGGTCAATACCGCCACGTACCTACTTTACCTACCACAATTCTAGGAATACATCTAAGAATTTGGCAGTACATTTTGACTTACCTTCAAGTTTTACTCACTTTGTGAGACTGTCCTTTATTTGGTAAGAACATTGCAGCTAGCAAGATGATTCCGTGCTTGGGAGGGCAAGGTAAGCCCTTGGTCCAGGCGTAAAAACCTCTACCAACCCGCAGTGGACCAGCGTGGTGAAGTATGCTTCATACCCTTTCCGGTTGATTGAGGGGAGTCCTAAGCAGTGGGACGTATATAGGCTGTTTATGTTTGATGCTGTTTTCAAGTTTCATGTAACCGAACATTCTGTTTTCAGATTTTCTTATCAGCCCCGGTAAAGTGCAATTTTTGTACAACAACAACTTCTACCGGAGACATAGAGACTTAAGTGATGGGGTAAGGTATCGTTGTAGTCGACACTACGCTGGCTGCAATGCTTCTATTAGTGTCGACAGAAGCATGAAGCCTACCAGGATACAGGACATCCACAATCACATACCTTCAGTCTTCGCCAAGCCATCTACGAGTAGAAGAGGGCGACCTCCAACAAGTTACTCTCTCAACAAGTTTTTTTTTGACATACCTGAAAATAATATCATCTAACTATGATTGAGACAAGTTATAGTTTTTCAGAATCATCTATTTAAGAGCCACGCTCTTGTCGGTGTAGCATTTTCCATTCAGTCTATCAAAGGTCAATTTCTTGACTTCCCTATAAGACGCGACGTTAACCTTTTCTTTAATCTGTTCCATGTAAGCTCTTCTTGGTCTTCCCCTTCCTCTCTTTCCTTCTATGATGTTTTTAATAAATTCGTCGTGTCTTATTAGGTGTCCAATCATCTTGCCTCTTCTGTCCTCAATAATTCTCAGTATTCGTAGTATTAATTATTACAAAGATAAATTTAAATCGTAAAAATCTGACTCGGCTGGGAGTTGATCCCGTAACTCTTGTCAACACGGGGCGAACGTTTTAACCCTTACACCGCTCCGGGTCATCATGTCCATGCGAATTTTTTCGATCTATTATCATTTCTATCGTTTATAAATCGACGCCCGAGTGCGACTTATTATTATTGTTTGTATATCGTTATCTTGGTTAGACCGTTTTAATGTTGAAATACTTCAAAAGTATATTCTTGTTAGTTTTATTATGATATACTTAAATAATGTCCCAGATACTTATCAATCGTCACCTGTTTTTCAAAGCTTATCCTTCTCAGAGCCGATTTTCTCAAACGATTAAAATCTCAGACGACGCCCTGAGCAGAGGTCCGCACCCACCAGGGGCCTGTTTAATAAAACTTACAATTGTAAATTACAATGACAATTTGATGTACATTGCGGAGTGTGTGATCACGAATATTTTGCAGTTTCATATTAGCTACGTAATGAACACCAAATTGTCGTTGTAATTTACAATTGTAAGTTTTATGAAACAGGCCCCTGGGCAACCACAGGTACAGCGCCATCTATATTGTTTTTGAGGAACGTAGCCTGGAAAGGCCCTCATTATTTTTTAAAGTGTAATGATTCGAATAATAATACTGATTGTCTCTGGGATCACTAAGGAAGAAACGATGCGCTAAGTTTCGTTGATTTGCGATTGTTAAAGCTTTGTAACTAAGTGTACTTTTGTAAAAAGTATAGTTGTAGGGATTAAGTTTTATAGTTTTAACGTGCCTTATTGGTCAAAATATTATAATGTATAATGAGAAAAATTATAAAATTATATACTTCTATATCAATAAAGACGTTTTACTAACCTTTCAATGCACATTGAGTAGTAGTTCCGCGTAGATAGCTAGTGAAGTAGCGGAGTCTGATGCTTAAAAAAGGATGGATGTAATTAGTTTTACATTTCAGTAAACATATTCATGACCGCCCGTGGAAAGGAGCGCCTGGTGTTCCACAATTACACGTACTATAAACAAAGCCGGACCCGCAATGGCTTCCGTTGGGGTTGCACCAAGAACCGATGGCATAAGTGCAAGGCTTTCATGCACCTGGCGGATGATCTTACTATAGTGAGGAGCAACATGGTCCACACTCACGGACCTTTTGGGACACCGACTCAGAAGAGACAGTAGAATATGCCAGGCCTCGTAAGACCCTGTTTTACAGATAATGGCGATTGGTTTTCAAGAGGATTTTGAGCTTGAGGTCGCACATACGGAATCGCGGCGATTCAGCGCGGATTCGTCTCGAAATTTATTTTAAACTTCTCAAGGACTCCAAAAGTGTATTGATGATTCTTAAACTTGTTCACTACTAAGTTCTTCATATACTTCACTGCTTGTTGTAGTCACAACTTGTCAGGTGTTGTCAAATGTACTTGTAATTTCACATTCTGGGTGGGCACACTCCCCAGAATCAACCGGAGGGGATATGTAGCATACTCCACCACGCTGCTCTGGAATTTGATGACGTGATTCGACGCTGAGGCGTTAGGAAGTGCGACATTAGATTTCATTGAAATAATAATATTTTTTGGGATTTCCAAAAAACAGTGAATTCTAAAATTTAAGTACATTTTTTTTCACTGTTTCAGTGTTTGACGTGTTATTGATTTGGACATACCATTGTGGTATTTTATTATACTTTTAGTTTTTATTTTTTTAATTTTACCAATTGTAAATATGCCGATAGTGCCGTTTTAATATAACATTTTACGTTAATCCTAAGGTAGGTCTAAAGCTTGACCAAAAATATGCACAAAATAATTAAAATTAAAGAACTGCTTGCCCATAACTGTTGTGGAAGGAATATTTAAGGTTGAATTCCAAAAAAAAAATCCCGATTTGTCGCGGCTTTCCCATTGCCTGACTTTATTTTTAAAATTTAGATTTTAAAGATGCGGTTTACCAAATAAAATATATACGTACAATAGAGCTTATACCAACGATATAGGAACTAGATCTCAATAGATGTAAGTTACTGTTACGGAATTCATTTGCACAAAAAATATTCCTATTTTCTCATTTACTAAAATTGTCTCTTATCTTTATGAACAAAACAGGATTTACGCTGATTTGATTTGTTAAGGACTATGTTCATGGACAAATAGAAAATGGGGTAATAGGAATGTTATGCACCAATGTGATCTCAATAATTATAAGAGACAGCACGTTTTATTTATATAGACCGTAGGATGTTACAAATATACATACATAGTAGTACATTAGGCGAATGTGTAAATATATTATTGATATTATGAAGAAAATGGTTACAGTTGTGATGAAGCGCTTCAAATGTTATTATTTTACAGAAGCAGAAGTGTGTGAAGGTTCAGTACGATCTACTCTGAACCGGCATGTGTATAAAACGAAATATAGACAACCCTACACTCTTTCACAGTAATTTAAAAAAGTTTCTTGTAGGCAAATGTTATTATAGCACTCATTTTTTTTTGCAGATAAACTAAATACTTAAATGCTTAAACGTTGTACCGGGTGAGAGCCTTCAGCGCTCCCCATTTGTCCGGCCAAGTAGTTAATGCCATCTGCGGTAAATCTACAATGAGTCACGTTAAAAAAAAAAGATAATATTGATCTAATCGGGGCCATTGATTTAATTTATTTTAGCTAAATAATAACATTTAAAGCGCTTGAATTTATGACGAAGGAAAGATATTCTAGTCAGAATGTTAATACATTCATACCTATAGCAATAAACAGCTGTTTTTTATCATTTGTCGGGGAACAATACTTAGTCATAATATGCAAGTTATATTCAATAGCCGCTACGGGATTAAGTCCAAGCAATATCCTATTCCATATAAAAGGATCACCTTTCTAAGCATTGACATTTTTCTGGTGCCTACCATGTATAGTTCTTGTAACCCACTCGATTGTAGGAGGTCAATTAAAAATGAGAACATGTTTCGAGAATAACTCGTGAAATATTTGGCATCTCTTTTGCGCAAAGATTCATCTCCTGAATATCTTTTATGGTAGGCCTTCGATAAACAAAAAATGTTCGTTTCGCTTGAGAAAAGTTCAAAAAAAAATCCCTTTTAACATAAACGTTCCGAATTCGTTTCAACCACTTGTACGGGAATCAAAAGTAGGAACATTGCTTCCTGCTTCACTTGTGTTTCAGTCGGCATATAGCGCTAAGTCTGGCGCAATATGTTAGCTTTTCCCGTAGCATACATAAATTACTAATCTTTTTATACTTGTCTTATTTATACTTTTTGACTCGAATTAATGATTTTGAATTCATGTTTGGATCATAGAGTGATATGTGGATTCACGTGGATTTCCAGGATTTGTTTCCTGTTAATGGCCAAAGGCTCACCATCTATTAGATGGGTTTTAAATATAGCTGAGGAAATGTGTGTATATAATATACACCTCTGCTTATCTTTTTGGAGATACAGGCGCGATGCTACGTTATGAGATGGTATTTCTACTCTATCAAATTAAAAAAAATCTTGCAAAACGTCACTTCTTTTAAATAAAAAAATAAAGTAAACTAACATTCATAGATACCCAGCCCTATGATATAAAAAAGATAAATGTCTATACTTATAGGACTAGAAAAGGCATATGTCTTATTGGAAACCTTAGGAAAGTACAGGAAAGAAGAAGAGTTATGAGGAGGTTTGTTTTGTATGTTGTGTGTAATAAAGTATACGTGTAAGTATGTATTTGATTTGATTTGAAAATTGATATAACATGCCAGTATGAAGATGACATTGACATTAAGGCGCTTTATTTGCAATGACAATAAGACAAGTATAAAAAATAGAATCACTTCTAGCAATACTTCTAAGCTTGTCTATAAGCATACATGTGATTCGTTGTGTTCACCTGCGTAGAATAAGTGTACATGTTTTGTTTTAGCTGCAACAGCACAATTGTTTTTTAATATAAGTGAATATGATCTCGTTTTCAATATACACCTTTGACTCTCTATCGTTGATTTTATTTTACCAACTTATCTGTTCATTATATCGTTTGGCAACGATATAGTATTTTATGCAACAGTTGTATAAGAAGGGTCAAAAAATGCGAGTGGCGTGAGTTGCGATGTGAGCCTTGGCGAACATCGCAATAAGAGACGCCACGAGCATTTTTTGACCTAGTTATACAACGTTGCATACAATACTTTTTCTACGACGACGTAATTTTAAATGAAACAAAAATTATACAAAGAAAAATTTTATTTATAAAAATTATTTTCCAACGCGCGGGAAAATGGCGGCAAATGTATACTTTTTTTTTTATAGTATATCTATGGCACCAAACAAAGTAAAGGTGCCAGTTTCCAGGTCAAAAAAAAAAAACAACAACAATGCTTTTTTGGCGACATTATAGTACAGTTACACTTTGTAAACAATGCTTTTATAGGCCATAGAGCGTACACTTTTTCAAAGAGTTTAATTATGTATGTACTTATATTAGACTTTTTGGTTATTTAAATGCCAGATTAAAGTAGAGGAGTAGAAAAATATTATTAAGGCCATGGGCAGATTATATGTACGCTTCCAGAACCTACAACAAATGTTTTTCCTTAACGGTTTATTTTCGAGTTGAATTGACATTCTAAAAATGGAAGGGAAGTTCTACAAGTTACTTTATAGTATAACGAAACGACTTACCTATGTATAATTTTATCTTGTTTTTTGCTACACCCTCCCGGGGCCATAATGGCTGACTTTGCTAAATGACGTATCTGTTTTTTTTTTGCTTAAGTGATTTGTGTCTTATTGACAATTGTAAAAGATGCAAGATACTATTGTAAAAAATGGAGTTTGCATATGAGCTCCATCAGCTCATTCCATCTGAGGACATCCAGACGTACGTCGGGTTACCATCCTTACTTGGTTGACATACCACTAATCACCAAGCGCTCCGCTTCATCCTTCATAATTCGCACAGCCAAGGAATGAAATGAGCTGTCGGCGTCGGGGTTTCCTGCATCTTGTAACCTGGGGTCCTTTACGTCACGGGTGAATAGGCACCTTCTGGGTAAGCTCGCTCCACGGTCGACCCCTTCTTTACCTCGTGGAAGAATGGGGTCAAAAGCAAACCCATGTTAATTAAAAAATAAAAGATGCAAAACAGTTTCGCCAAAAATTGCAAATACGGCAGTTGCAACATCAGTGACGATACAACTGGGGGTTTAAAGGGGCCACATAAAAGCAATTCACCTAATCACCTAAAACAGCAATATTGCTATTTGACATTTGTTTGCATTGCGCACTCACTTTTACATGCGCAAATGTTAAATTGCAATTTTGCATTTTTAGATGAATTGCTTCGATGTGGCCTTTCTAACCCCCCTGTTTACCAAAAAGCGCAATAAATACTTTGACTATTCTTTGCAGCTTGTTTCGTGAAATCTCGCAAAGGTGCTATACTGGTGTTACTGAATGGATACACTTACAGCAAAAACAGCACGGTTCGAAGCGGAGGCATCCGATTCGCCTGTTCACAACTCCTGGCCAAGAACTGTAAAGCTTACATCCACATGTCCAAGAATAATGAGATAGTCAAGAGCCAATTAGAACATAATCATGAAGCCCCGAAATACTTCATTACCAAAGAAGGATATTATGTGAAATGTATGTAATCCGTATTAAATAAACAGACACTTAGCGTCAATGGGATTGGTACGAGCGAGGTGCATGTTAAATTTACACGGGATATACTAGGATTACGGTTTATTGAAAATTTATTTTCTGTTCCTTAAAACATGCGGACGCCTTACAGGCTACTGAACCTAAAAATAAATGTAAACGCATCTTTATGGCGTATGATTTTGATTTGATTTGAATAGCTATTGGTATGATATAAGTTCAAAGAGAATTTATGTTCTAAATAAAATTTAATTTTATTTATCAGATATGTGTTTGTTATTTGTCCAATAAATAACTGGTAGTTCATTAATTGATTACATATGATGGGCATTAGTCCTTCATTAGTTAGTTTTTATTAAAAAAGAAATTAAAAAAAAAAAAATGTTATAATATTTACTTGTAAACCCATACTGTGAAAAGAAACGTGATACCTATCTGTGTTTTGACAAAGTTTGTTTTGTGTGGGCAGAATTTTGTGATTCTATTTTATTAGACCAAATGCTGTTCCACGCGGCACGGCGAAGAGGCCGCTTATGCAGCCTTATTTTTGAATCGCTCACCTACTCGCGTGCGAAAATATACCTGTCTCATCTTACAAATGACAAGTTCTGATGCGCTACGTGAAATGGGTATACATTACGAACGTGAAAGGCGAGCGATTCAAAAATAAAGCCCCGAGTTACCTGTGTCGAACAGCGTTTATCTTTACCAACATACTACCATCTGATCTGTTTCAGGCACACAGTTCATAACACTATCAAATGGAAAAAGATTATTAATGTTACATGGCTACACGTACCACAAGGACGGCAGTATAAAATATCGCGGCGGCTTTCGGTGGCGATGTTCGTCCTTGTATAAATATAGGTGCAATGCTTTCGTTATAATCACTGAAGACAACTCTACTGTAGTGAGGTATGGTGGAGAACATTCACACACGCCACAGAAGTATGTCAGAGCCGGCTGTGGTAGATACTACAAAGTTTAGTACATACACACATAAACTCACGCCTATTTCCCACATGTTGCACCGGGGTAAGCAGAGACTATAGAATTCCATTACAAAGTTTAGTCTTACCATTAATTATCTTTATTTTATTACATAACGTTATTTGGCGTGTCGACATGAGCCATGTCAGGGGCCTTTGGCGGCTCAATAATAACCCTGACACCAGGGTTGATGAGGTTGGTAATCTACCTCGCAACCTACACGATAGAAGAATTTGGCGTTATATGTGACCTAACCTGTATCGGGCTGGTTTTCCCGTCAGGCAATCGCTTCTGTAAAAACCGGAACTGTCAAATCTTCAGTTAGGTAAGCGGACCCCGTGAAAACAGGATAACGCTTGGGAGATAGATGATGATGATGATGAACATTATTAGTTTAATGACTTTGTGTGATTAGTGAAATTATCATAGTGAAAATTGTAAACGATTGTGTTTTGTGAGAAATTGAATATACCATCTTAATTTTAAAGCAAATTTTTACTTTACCCCGTTTATTACGTTTATCCAAAGACATTTAATGCCAATGTGAAAATCGGTGTTACAACAATTTGTCCAATTTTATGATACAAAACCTGAATAAAATGATCTTTTTTCATTCAATTGTTCAGGTACACAGATCATAACACTAATAAACGGAAAAACATTATTCATGTCGAATGGCTATACGTTTCACAAGAATAGCACTAAAAAATACGGTGGTGGCCAACTGTGGCGTTGTTCGTCGAAGATCGTGCATAAATGTAATGCTTTCATTGTTATCACTGAAGACGATTCTAAAGTGATAAGGTATACCGGTGCACATACACATAAACCGCACAAGTATGCCAAAGCTAAATGTGGTAGGTACTACAAAGAATAGTCTAGTACGCATATTCAGTCAAGAATCGAAAATGTGGTCGAAGAAGATGAAAATTTGAAACAATTAAATTTCGAACAGTGAATTTGTTAACGTTGTGTTTGTGAAAGGATTCACAAACCAGACAGTCCATACTAAAATTGTTCATTGTATAACAGTGTGTAAAGTGAAAAATAAAATATAACAAAAATAAAAAATCTGTGTTTTTAATCAAATCTGTCGATTCGGTCGCCAGAATTTTATAATTCAAAATCGGAATATTGGAATGTGGGTATTTATAATGAATCTCGTTTGATACGGATGCCATGCACCTATGAAGCAGACAATTTTTAAGGTCCACCAGTCCACGCCAGTCTGCACGAAACTTTTTTTTACCTTTGATGGGTTTTCTCTTGGCCCCAGAATTGCCCGAAGGCATTGACGAGGCCTAAGATGGGGCGAGCTCGCCCAGAAGATGCCTGTGGCCTTGAAAGATCAAACAGTGTATCCATTTATCAACATAACTTGCAAAGATGATTTGTTTCAGATTCACAGTTCATGACACTATTAAACGGAAGAAAGTTGTTAATGTTACACGGTTACACGTACCACCATGGCGGCAAGAAAAGATATCGTGGCGGCTTTAGATGGCGATGTTCGTCTTCGAAAACTTTTAAATGCAATGCTTTCGCTATAATAACCGAAGATGACTCCTATGTAGTGAGGTATGGTGGAGTACATTTACATCCACCACAGAAGTATGTCAGAGCTAGCTGCGGAAGGTACTTTAAAGTTTAGTCTTTATCGTTGATGTAATGTAGCCACTATGATCGGTGAAATTAAAATTAAGAAAATTGTAAACGATGTTAATATGAGAAATGAAATATACGATCTTAATATTGCAATAATTCTGAACATAACATTTGGAGTTTATCATGTTCAACCGAAGACGCATAATGCCGATGTAGAATTCTGAGTTACGACAGTTTGTCGGTTTTTGTTGCGTCAATTTCTAATCCAAAACCTTAAAGTAAAAATGATCTTATTTGTTTCAGATATGCAGTTCATAACTCTATTAAACGGAAAAACCTTATTCATGTTTCACGGCTATACGTTTTACAAGGTTGGCAGTGTAAAGTACAGTGGCGGCTTTCAATGGCGATGTTCGTCGAAGAAAGCGCATAAATGCAATGCGTTCGTTGTAATCGCTGAAGACAACTCTAGATTGTTGCGATACAGTGGCTCACGTCCGCATAAACCATTCCAGTATTACAAAGCTAAATGCGGTAGATACTATTAAGTATACTACCGTAACCATATACAACAATTTTAATTTTATATAAGCTTTTTTATTATAGTGTTAGTCTCAGATTGTCTTATGGCTACACTAAAGACTATATCGCAAACCGACTAGATAATTATCATTTTACCTAAATCTTATCCTCATCGTACCTCATCGTAAATGACTTGATCGCAAAATGGCTGCATACTCTGCATAGCTTGTTTGACAACATAGTGACTACTAGGTCATTTTACGATTTACGATAAGATCTAGGTAAAATGATATCCAGTCGAGATATTAATATTGCTAAACAATCTAAGACCAACATTTATTTTATTGTTTATTAATTGTTGTATTTTATATTTCTTTGTATTATGCTTTGGGTTGTCGCCTGAATTTAATATTTTATTATTATTATAATAGATCGAAAATGTTGTCGAAGATGTAAAATCAAAAGATTTTGTCATTCACAGTGGTGAACAGTGAATTTATTAACCTTGTAAAACTGTAAAAGATGTTATAAAAAATAAGTACATATCTAGACGATATTATTGAAATACTACAATGAATCTGTGTTATAATAAAATGTGTCCGTCTTAGAATTCAGATGCTTATTAAACTTATTATACAACATCGGAATATTGACATTTACGTTATAAGTACAACCAAATCCGGTTTGATGACTTGCACAGGTAAAGAAGTCAGTTTCGTGAGGTGTGTGCCAATCATCTGCATCGAACAGCATTTAGCTTTATCAATATAACGTAAAACAAACAAAGTACCTAATCACACGACAAACAAATCATGACAAATTTATTAAAAAACATCATAGAAGGGAAGCTATAAGTAGAGAAAGACAAAAGAAGAGAAAGGGGAAGAAGAAGACGAGGAAGGGGAAGACATGGGACAAATTAAAGAGAAGGCGAACGTTGCATTTGAGGAAGTCAAAGAATTGGCCCTTGATAGACAAGAATGGAGAATGCTACACCGACAAGCGCGTAGCTTTTAAATAAATGATGATGATGAAAATAACTTGCAATGGTCTGATCTGTTTCAGGTACACAGTTTATAACAATATCAAATGGAAGAAAGTTATTAATGTTACATGGATATACGTATCATAAGGGAGGTAGTCAGAAGTATCGCGGCGGCTTTCGGTGGCATTGTTCGTCGAAAAAGTCATACAAATGTAATGCTTTCGTTATAATCTCTGAAGACCACTCTACAGTAGTGAGATATAGTGGCGTTCATTCACATGTACCACAGAAGTATGTCAAAGCTAGCTGTGGCAGATACTTCAAAGTATAGGCTATATACATAGCTACATAAACTCACGCCTATTTTCCACTGGGGTAAGCAGATACTATGGAATTCCATTTGCTTCGATCCTGACACACTGCACTTGCTTCCTCCACATTCATCAATCGTTTCATGCACGCACGCCGGTTCAGAGTAGATTTTACTGAACCTTTTCTAAGGACATCTCCAATTTGGTCAATGTATGCCCTTCTAGGTCTTCTTAGGCTATAATATGATTGAATGAGAATGTTGTTGATAAAGATGATTATTTTGATATCGTGCTAAGTTGCTAAACCAGAATCTCTCCACCAACCCGCAGTGGAGCAGCG
Organism: Pectinophora gossypiella; assembly: GCF_024362695.1. NCBI lineage: Eukaryota > Metazoa > Arthropoda > Insecta > Lepidoptera > Gelechiidae > Pectinophora > Pectinophora gossypiella. The sequence goes on along the minus strand of NC_065413.1, from coordinate 13,368,040 downwards.
TGGTGAAGTGTGCACAGTACCCCCTTCGGTTGTTTCAGGGTAGGCGTATATAGGCTGTTTACGTTACGTCATAATGTTGTAACCCAGTTTTTTTTGACGTGACTTCTTGTAGATTTGCCGCAAATGGCATTAACTACTTGGCCGGAAGTACATGCACCAGTAAGACAGCTTAACACGGGTCATCTTACTTTCGGATCTTTTGCCTGTAATGTTCTGTGTTAAGGATCAAAAAATGATATTTGTGATTCTACCGGGATTTGAACCTTGGTTTCCCGGATCATGAGCCCAACCCTCAATCACTGACCTTTTTCGTGCTGGATAAAGAATATTAAATGATTAAGCGAACTTAATTTATAAGGGTTTTGCCCAGAGATTAACATTTATTGTGTATTGTATTTTTGAGACTAAAGTGCCTACTGTGACCAGTGTAATTAATGTTTGAAAATTGTGTTATATGAGAAATTAAGATCTTATTTTATTTTTTAATTTAATTTTACACAGATAACAATTTGTATTTTAACAAAATTTGGCCGTTTCGGTGGCCACAATTTTATGATTGACACCCAAAGTACAAATCGATTAAATACTACTACTATTTGTTATTTTATTTATTTATCAAATTGTTACTTACTCACTAATAGTTCATCATCATCATCAGCCCATTAACGTCCCCACTGCTGGGGCACGGGCCTGCCCTATGGATGGATAGGGAGAACGGGCCTTAAACCATCACGCGGGCCCAGTGCGGATTGATGGTTATTAACGACTGCTAATGCAGCCGGGACCAACGGCTTAACGTGCCTTCCGAAGCACGGAGGAGCTCGATATGAAAACTTTTTTTTGTGGTTTTTCACTAATAGTTACAAACTACTTATATCAAATCCTGTTCAACGGAGCGATTAACACGAATAAAAGAGAGAGACAGGGGAGAGACCAGCGCAGGCGCGCTCTAGTCCAGGGCCGCAACAGTTTTTGGTTTTATCGACATAACGTGCAATCATCTGTTTTGTTTCAGATATGCAGTTCATAACACTACTAAATGGGAAAACGTTGTTCATGTTAAACGGCTATACTTTTCACAAGCTGGCCACTAAAAAGTACGGTGGCGGCTATCAGTGGAAATGTTCTTCGAAGAATACGCATAAATGTAATGCTTTCGTTGTAATCACTGAAGACGATTCTACAGTGATTAGGTGTAATGGTTCACATTCACACAAACCACACGTATACCTAAAATCTAAATGTGGTAGATACTACAAAGTATAACCTAGTAACTACAGCCAATCATGGATCAAAAATGTTGATGGAAATCTGTGATGAATTGGGGGTGTAATAAGGCCATCTGAAAAAGCAATATTGCTATTTGACATTGCGCACTTATTTTTATGTGGGCAAATGTCAGATAGCAATATTGCTTTTTATATGAGTTGCGTCGATGTGGCTTTTTAACCCCTGAAATCTGTGTTCATAGATGAAAATTTAGCAGATTATATCAAATGTAGTACGTATATGACGTTACGTTTATTGTAATTAGCGTTGGGAATTTAGTAAATAGTGTGTAAAGTGACAAATTAAATATACTATATAAATAAATAATAACATATGTTTTAATAAAATCTGGTCGGTGAATTTATGGTCTAACATCTGAATTGATACGGATGACTTGCAATTGAAGCAGATAATTTTGTTGGCTTAGTTTAGCTTAGTTTTTAGGTATGATCATAGAATTTCAATTTTTGAATTATTTTTTTTTTGCCTGTGCCCAGCACTGGGACGTATATAGGCTGTTTATGTTATGCATAGAATTTAAGCAGAGTAGGGAATAATACTACGTATACACCCCCCCCCCCCAACCCACCCACACACACACACACACACACACACACACACACACACACCCTCCACCCCTCGGTGTTACTTTAGTCTTCAATCGTATGGGCGCCAGACGTCACACACACAGATGCCCGTGTTCGATAACGTCAATGTGTAGTGTTTGTGTAAAACGAGGTGTTGTGTATGAAGTGTCCGGGGTGTGGTATGATTATGTGCTAAAAGTTTTTATGAACTGTAGGTCTCCCAAATTCTAAATAAATAAAAAAGTAGGGTCTACGACATGCGTCAGTCATCTGCGTCGAACAACGTTAAGTTTTATCAACATTACTTGAGAAAAGATCTGATAATAATTATAATACTAAGTGATTTGTTTCAGATACACAGTTCATAACACTACCAAATGGGAGAAAGTTATTAATGTTACATGGCTACACGTATCATAAGGCTGGTAGTCAAAAGTATCGAGGCGGCCTTCGGCGATGTTCGTCTTCGAAAGCGTTTAAATGCAACGCTTTCGTTATAATCACCGAAGACGAGTCTAAAGTAGTGAGGTACAGTGGTGTACATTCACATCGACCACAGAAGTACGTTAAATCTAGCTCTGGGTTATACTTCAAAGTTGATTAATTCAAAATGATGTTGATGAAGATGAATGTTTCAAGAGATTCCCCTTCGTATATTCAACGTGCGTAGAGGGTTCTCGTTGCATAGTATTTTTCTTTTAACTCTTTGCCTTACTCTTTTTTTCTTGGTATGCAGATGAAAGTAGACATTATGTAGCGCGTATTGATTTCATTCGTAATGGCGTACTAAATAGTGGTCCGGCCAGGGAGCATCACACTAAATCTTGTTCTTACACAGATGCAGGTTTTGTACAAGCGCATGTACCTGATAAGTACTATTAATCGGAACGACTATTTCAGTCTTCTTCTATCGTGTGGGTTCTGAGAATTACCAACCTCATCAACCCTGGTGTCAGCGTTATTATTGAGCCGCCAAAGGCCCCTGACATGGTTCATTACGATTACTCACTTACATCAGTAAGTAGTAACCGGGACCACCGCCTTAAGGTGCCTTCTCAAGCACGGATCATCTTACTTATCATTATCATCTTATTTCAGTATAATTAGTGATGATATATCATATTTTAATAGTAATAATGCGCGTCACGAGCCCGTGTTGTGACATTCATCAGTACAGTGATGTATCAGTCGAGATTGGGCCATTCGATTCTGTCTATCTAACGGTAGTCAGTACCGATTACCGAGGTACCGATTTGCGGTCAGACACCAGACCGGTGCGGAGCATTTAATATCCTTTTACGTAATTTTTTTGTTTATTATTACGTCAGGGGGATTAAAAAGACCACATCAAAGCTATTCATCTAAAAAGCAATATTACTATTGGACATTTTTTGACATTGCGCACTTACTTTTATTTGCGCAAATGTCAAATTGTACCTAAAGGCACTTCCGAAACCTTTCAGACTGGGCCATTTTAAAATAACGCCCGGGAGTGGTGGTTTAAAATAAAACTGTAGATACTCGATAATCACTGTATAATTTATAATCAGAAGCTACCACTTAACAATTAGGTAAATCAAGCGTGATTAAATCGGATTACAATAGCGGCACAAAGTGATCCGTCGTCGTCAACCGTTTTTTCGTCCGTTCGCAACAGAAAATGTCCCACGAACTGAACCGCACTCGTTGACAGTGACGTTTCACTAGAGTGTTGCCACTCTTGTCCATAATTAGTTGCGGAAATAAAAGATATTCTTAAATTAAACTAGATGGCGCTAGCGATGCGCCGTCATACCTGTAACTGTATTTGTATACATGCAAGCTGGTGTAAATAAAACACCGGTTATAGATTAGTTTAGCTTTAGATTTGGAGTACGTTAAAATAGATTTGAAAGTTTCTAATGAAAACTTACCAGTAAAAACATTGTCCCGAAATTACATTCTAATATTTTTGAAATATTTCAAAGTTTGATACTTATTCATGTATTGACTTTTGGTAAAATCAATTAACATGTGACAAACGTATTTATTTCTTGTCTTTGAAAATGATTAAAATGTTAAATTAGCTTTAAAAAAAGTAATGTATTTTGGTAATGACTGCTTACCATTTATTGTAGAATAATTATTAGTGAATTGTATGTAAAACATGTAACTGCCAGGGGAGAGAGCTCCGGGTATTTGTACTCAGCATGAGCCGAGCACTGCAAATTCAAAATTCAAAAAAATATATTTTTATAAATTGGCTTACATAGTCAGCACTTTATGAAAGTCAAAAAGAATTAAATTACATATTAGTTTAATTAATTTAAATTAGAATAAACCTACTACCGCATCGGAATCTGTAACGCTGAGGGAAAGACGTGGCCAGAAAAGCTCCTAGCACAGGGCCCTAGTCCTACTGTTTCATGTTTTCCTTTCTGCACACTGTAGTACCTCGCCCTACTGTTTTCTCCCTGCCTATTCATTCTTCTTCATAACTAGAGTAAATAGGCATTAGGTAACCATTTATCCCCTTACCACATCTTCACTTACCTTCAGGGGGAATTGTGATCAAACGCAAACCTGATTTTGATATTTTTTTTTGTTCAAACTTTTAATGCTTACTGCGATCGCTGAAAAGAATGTTGTGAAAATTGTGAACAGTATGTAAATTAAGGAATTAAATACAATTTTAATACTAGAACAAATCTTGTGTTTTAACAGGAAACTTATTTTGTCGAAACAAAGGGTTGTCCGTTTTGGTATCCAAAACCAAAATTCTTAATTGCCTAAATGCACAAATTGATTCAGACATAAACATGACATCACGATACAGTGGGTGTATATCGCATATATACACGCACCGCATATATACACCCACAGTATATATAAACCCACCGCATATATATACACACACCGCATATACATATACACCCACCGCATATATACACCCACGCCTCGCCAGCTACGTGTAATAGGGGGCTAGCCTATTGTCATTAACCGATTACACATTCCGGAAACATCGCGATATCAATCAATTACCTATGAATTACCTATTCGAAGGATTATATTTTTTATATCGTAGGAATTTTATAAGGCCTCCCCTTTTGCTGAGCAGTGAGATCGTACAGACTCTATTGAATTAGGAAGACGTAAAATTTATACTCATTGATTACTTTTAGCATTTTCGGCGTTGAGATTCGCTAAGGAGATTTTTTTGTAAATACGTATACATGGTGTTAGTGACATCGTAACGAAAACTTTAAAGGTTGATTCAGACCATGAGTTCTGAGTTGATATCAAGTGGATTTTCCGACGCAAAAATATGGAACTGAAAATAATGCAAAAATAAAAACATTTTTATGAATTTTCCGACAACAAATTCCATTTGATATCAACTCAGAATCGTGGTCTGAATCACCCCCCTCAGTATTCGTTACGATGTCACTAAAACCCTGTATATTAAGTTATGTATAGTATAAGTTCTGTTCCCTCAAATTAAGATGTTATGGTTATTCAAATTATAAACACACATACACACACATTAAAGTATTATAAGACTCGCGTGTGAACTTTCACTTCTCGTCGCCACTGTAAAGTCTACAAGTTTGGGTTTCAGGAGAACACAATGAAACACGTCCGTTCGATACGAGAGAGAGAGAGAGAGAGCAAGTGAAAACTACCCTCATAACAATTATAATAATAAACAACAGAATGATACCCACATACATTACACAAATAAAGTGCAATATCGGTTGTATCGTTTCACGTCGTCGCCGTCGCTTGCGACAAAATGCGCCGCGAACACTTTTTTACAGAGATTGGTTGTCTATGTGTTATACAAGGTCTATGATTTTCGGCTTAATGTTTCTTACAGACGCACAGTTTATAACCTTACTGAATGGGAAGACGTTGCTGATGGTGGATGGGTATACCTTCCACAGAGGCACTGGATCAGCCATGAAGACTGCCGATGGCATCCGATGGCGATGCTCTGCCTTGTCCAAGAGGTGCAACGCCCACGTGATCCTCTCCGAGGATGAAACCACCGTAATCAAGATGGCGACACATCATTCCGAACACCCCCGTCCCTCATATAAAATAGTTGATGGGATGTATATTAAAATTTAGTAGTGTAATAGTATCCAAAACCCAGTATCCGGATACAGGTGAGACAGTGGTTAATCGTGAACCTCTATTGAATTAAAAAAAAAACAATGATCAATTCCTCGACTAATCAAGACAACAACAAGTCCATAAGAGTTGTTGTTCTAAATTCAAAATAACACAAAATTCGAAGTGCCTTTTCACCTAACTACGGCAAAGCCGAAAATTTCCTCTTTTGGCCCAAAAGAAGTGCTATCTGAATATGCTGACTATTTTGGAACGTTACACTGCTGTAATGTTGCGCATATACCACGCTACTCCACTGCGGGTAGGTGGAGAAATGAACTAGTTTATTTGGCGAATTATTTACTTTATAACAAATGAAGGTTTTTTTTTAAGTTATAGTATGGAATACTATTTTTGTTTGTTTATTTTGCTATCCTCAATAAATATTTTTACAAATGTCTTATTTTTTTTTTTTTCATTTACATAATTCACTGATAGCTACGGGTTACTTTCGGTGAGCACTTAAAATTAAATAATATTAGAACTAAAACAAACAAAGTTTCACAAAAATGTGAACTCTAACATTGAAGCACACCTATCGCAGTCAACCGAATATTGCTTTCTAACAAAAGCGCTGTACTGATAAAAGTGCCTTTCGTGTTGAGTTTCACTACTCTGTCTGTCTGTCTGTCTTCTGTACTTACCTTTATAGTTTTATTAAATTAGGGGTGTGTATTTCCTCTATTGAAGGAGACATCTTATTGTAAGATTTAGGATCTAGAAAAAAAAAGGAAAGTGCCTCCAATAAACCAAGACAAGTAGAATATGAAGTATAGAGAAAAATATCATCCAATAAATTCAAGTCAGTTATCAGTAAGATGTTAAGTTTCATTTCATGCATTTGTGTAGTGTTATTTTCATGGTGTTTATATTCCAGTATCTTTGCTTCATCGCACTTTCGTAGCAGGATATTATATATTTTCAGGACCGTCCATATTACATAACAACTTTTTTTATTCAACAGCTTTCAAGACGGTTGTCTATGGCGTGTACCAAGCAGCTTCAGGCAAGAACGTTTTGATTCGCAAAAATTATGACTACGAGCCAGAAGTGTCTTGGAAGAACATAACAAAATGGAAATGCTCTAGAAGCGCACTAGACAAGTGTCCAGCTTACATCATCCTGAAGGACTGGAAGGACATGATGGCGCATGAAACGAGCCACAACCATCGGCCTTCAGCAGGGATGATGAAGAAGTTTTTAACTTTTAAATAGCACATAACATGTCAGTATGCAGTTGCAAATTGTTAAAGTGCTTGCTGTGTTATTCTCTGAAAGCAACAAAAACATATATCATCGTTGTTGGAATGGCTACGAACAAATATGACTATATTTGAAAACTGGCAAACTAGGTACTTAACCTATAGTAGTGTCAGTTCTAGGGCCTTATTTTTAAATCGCTCACCTTCAACACTCATTCGAAAATAGTTAGTTAGTAACATCGTAACGAAAACTTTTGGGGGGTGATTCAGACCATAATTCTGAGCTGATATCAAGTAGAATTTTTCGTCGCAAAAGTATGGAACTGAAAATAATTAATAAAATCACTGAAACTTCAATGAATTTTCCGACAGGAAATTCCAGTTGATAACAATTCAGAATCATGGTCTCGTCCCCTTCAGTATTCGTTACGGTGTCACTAACACCCATACGTACTTGTGTGGCTACCTCTACGTACTTGTAGATTTAGCTCGTTATTCTGAGTTAATATCAATTGGAATTTCCCATCGCAAAAGTATAGAATTAAAAGAACATGAATTTAGCGACGGAAAATTTCACTTGATATTAACTCAGAATCATAAGCGGAATCACCCCCCTTTTTCGTTAGGATATCACTAACATCCTGTATACACGTTTCACGTAGCACATCAGAACTTGTCATTTGCAAGATGAGACAGGTATGTGTTTTCGCAGGCGAGTTGAAAGCGAGCTTGTAGTGCGTTCAACGTAGTTGCTCTAGAGAATATCACTGGTGAAAAATTTGCAATGTCTTACTGACATCTATGTTTCGACAACATTCATTATTTAATGCAGATTTTCATTTAACAAGTAACTGGCGCGGCATCAGTTTGTTAACGAGTTTATGCTGACAAAAGTAGATTAGGATAGGAATAGGATGATTTATTGTTGATACCAACGTATACTTACTTTCAGATTGATCCCAGTAACTTAACTTATATTGTAAATAATGTCTTGAAATTGCTGAAACTTTTGAAAAGATTTAGGGGACAGGGTAAAAAGGCTCGTGGTACGGTTTTTGGCTTTAAGGAATGTGATACGGGCGCGTTTAGGTCCACAAAATATTTAAAAGAAAATATTGTAATCATGCTCTGAATTATTTATTGTATATAATCTTGAGAGTTCTTTTTCTATGTATTGATGTTGTTGTTAATCTAAATGTTAATATAAATAATGACTTAAGAGTCAGCTGTAGCATCTTGTTATATATTTTTTAATATAGTAGTACTTTAAAAAGATAATTATCTCTCTGTTAGAGTAGATTAGGGAAAACTCAAATATAATAGAAATAGCAATAGTCTTAAAGTATAACACAATATTGTCAATATTACCACCAGCTATAATTTATCCGAAAAAAAAACATCAGTAATTCAGTATCAAAATAATAATAGACAACTTTATACTTAAGCAATACTATGTTGTCACATCATATTTAAAGTACATAGAGAACAAGTAATTTCTAAAAACGATAGATTTTTCCATTGCAGATCTATATTAGAAATTCGAAGAGTACCTGCAAGTTGTCTATAGGTCAGTTGTGACCCTGCTCCACATGTTTAGAGGCAAAAGATCTGTCTATCTGTGTTACGTATTGATTTTAAATCAACTTCAAGTACAACGACGTTAACAAAATCAATCATTCAGTCTTTATTTTTATCGTCCGGTATGAACAAGAATTAGTTAGTTATTATTTTGTTAATATTATCATTTTTCATAGTTTTAGTATTATTACGGCTAAGATCGGTAGGTAACATAAAAAATATTTTCCATTATTACATCTTTAAAAGTGTATACAGTACCATAGTTGTTGTTATGAATGTACCTTATCTACTCAATAAATGTCTATTTATCTATGAAACTTATTAGGAACTGCACGTTTTTTTACCTTTTTGCCACTGCTGGCCGAACGCTGTTAAAATCAATTATGTTATTTATTAGACCTTATTTATAATGTAGTGCGTTACGGCGAGATTGATCACTGCATATCAATAAAACGCACTGGACATCGCTTTGGCGTAAACAATCTTATACATCAATATGTTTAAATTAACCGCGCTACATTTCGTCTGTATATGTGAAGACTTTTGTGTTAGGGGCGTGCATAAATTTTATTATAGCGACAGTTCTCATGCTATGCTTCCATCGCGTAAAATGTAAAATGCTGGTAAACTTTTAACGACGTCACCATATTCCCCTTCACCATTTACTCTTTTACTACGTACTATAGTGAATAAATTAAGATCATGTAGTCTTAAATCATGTCATGTCTTCGATCATGTGGTCATGTAGTCTGTGCCCAGCAGTGGGACGTATATAGGCAGTTTATGTTATGTAGTCTTAAAATTTGTTTTACAGGTACAATAATAAAATTGGTTACAGGAACCAAGCCGTTTATGTTCGAAGGCTACACAATGGCCTCATGAGGTACAGGTGCTCTGCTAGGGTCATAATGGAGTGCAAAGTCTTCGTCGTCCTCTCCAAAAAATGAAATTTCGTTGTGCGTGAGAACTGACACAATTATACCATTTCTTGTTATTACATCAAGAGTAACGGCAAATATAAATTTAACTCTAAATCTACCAGAATAAAGTTTTTCCTAGATTTGCAATTGTTTATTACATAGACACTTGGGTCTGCATAAAATTTAACGTGGTACATAACTTATATCCTATATCGTCGAGAATGTTCTATTTTGTTAAAGATACTGTAATATTCATCATCATTAGTTCAAGAACCACGCTCTTGTCGGTGTAGCATTCTCCATGTTACTTTTTTAGGGAAAAATAGGGCAGTAGTAAAAAAAAATAGGGTAATGGAGTGGTGAGCACTGCAATATTACATTTAGCAAATTATTTGAATATATATTTATATGAAGATTTCGGCTCATTTTATTTATCTATGAAATATTTTGCATGAACACCATATAATTTTCATGTGCACATTTAGATTGAATGAAGTCTCATTTTATCTAGTGCTGGTGCTGGTACTCGTAGTTAGTAGCTAATATTTTAGGACCACGTTAATTCACATGTCACTCATTCTTACATCATTTTATAGCTAGATTTTTCATTTCAGTTGCCACAATAGTTTATATGCAAAATAGCAGCGAGCCACGTATATTGCAAAAGGGATATTTTTACCGAAAAGTTGGTGATGTGGGCGCTGAAAAGGAGCGTTGGAAATGCTTCGGCTGTGATGCTTACCTCATCGTGACTAAACTGTCCCGCCATATAGTAGAAGCTAAAGAACATCACAAGCACATTGCACAACAGCATAGTATTGATCAATATGGAAGGTATGCTCTGATCCCGCGGTTTGTTATCCCACCACCGTGGGCTAGGCGTTCCTACTTCCGATACCAAGGAAGGATACCAAGAACCTATCGAAGGGAATTACGCCGCGTTACCGCTGATCAAGGGACACAGACCGTTAATTTGAAAAAAAATCCGGCAGCATTAAATCTTCTACCCAAGACGCCTATCAAAATGGAGATAAAAACCGAAATAAAATCCGAACCCCAATCAGAACCTGAAACTGATGATATAATAGATGTACTTAATTCGCTTATATAACTCCGTAGCAGTATGAAACATAGCATAATAATGCTGTAATATTAAAAGTTAATAGACTACCGGGTTAGAGCCCTCAGCGCTCAACATTTGTCCGGCCAAGTAGTTAATGCTATCTTAGGCAAACCAATAAGACACGTCAAAATAAAAACAGTCCTATTAACACACTTAACATAACCCCATGATTCAAACAATGTACGTATTAGATCGTTGTATGTTATCATAAGCACCTCCCAGAGATAATTGACAGTTTAGGTTAGGCCATAAGTCCTATGTATATGGTACTTTTGGCTATGGAAACCCTTTAAAAAGTTTTAAGTAACCCCTAAATCAACACAACACACGCACATTTTTCGAGATATAACAAAAAAATATATATAGTCATTCATTAAAAAAACGTGACTAAAAGTCTGAAAATGTATTCAATATATCTATAAAACCTCGTTATGTGATTAAGTAATAAACTTAAATATTTACTTATTCAAAAATACCCTAATGTATGAATACAGGTTGTGCTATATGATTGCCAAACCTGCTCAGAATTATTTTATATATTGTGTAATATTCTAATATTTTGTTGAAAAGCATACTATTAAACAGAAAAAAACTAAATCTGTAAAGATTAAAACAGTCCACACTTTTAACTTAAGTAAGTAGGTAAATAACAACGTTCTATCGAAGTTTAAAAAATACGAATGTGTCGTACAATAAAAATGTAGCAAGTTATCTTATTAAGTGCCGTAAGACCTGTTGCTAAGCATCAGAGTTAAATGTCTATATATTTATAGAAATAAGTTTTTAAATAAGATTTATAATTCTTAATAAAAGTGATATTTTAAAAAATACTCTATGCCAAAGTTGAACTGGTAATTAAGTTATTTAGTTCTCTGAAAATGTACAAAGTGGTAAAGATTTTTTTTATTTTAAAGCTTTTGAAATATGTTTTTACTCCTAAGTGCTTCATGTTTGATAACTTTAAGGCAAGTTATATTTATAAGTGCCTAGAAATGGCCTAGAATAAGTCTTATTCGTCTCTACCCGGGAACAGGGATATAGTCTATTTATCTATATAAAGTAAGTAAATATGCTGGTAAGATAAGAAGAACTACTATTATGTATACTGAAATGTTCACATCTAAAATTTATCCACCATTACCTACATCAAGAAAGACAAATTCAGAATGGTGTTATGTTAAAACTTTTGAAAGTAGTCAAGATTGATATGTTTAATTACTCTTAATTCATTCTATGTGTGATAACTTTTAGGCAAATTGTATTTATAAGTGCCCAGAAATGGCCTAAAATAAGTCTCATTCGTCTCTACCCGGGAACAGGGATATAGTCTATTTATCTATATTAAAGTATGTTCTATTTTCATGTTAAAACATTTGAAATTAGACAAAATTAATATTTTACTCATAACTGATTCCATGTGTGATAACTTTTAGGCAAATTGTAATTATAAGTGCCCAGAAATGGCCTAAAATAAGTCTCATTCGTCTCTACCCGGGAACAGGGATATAGTCTATTTATCTATATTAAAGTATGTTCTATTTTCATGTTAAAACATTTGAAATTAGACAAAAATAATGTTTTTTTACTCTCAACTGATGCTATACTTTTAGGCAACTTATAAGTGCCCAGAAATGGCCTAAAATAAGTCTCATTCGTCTCTACCCGGGAACTGGTTATATATAGTCTCGAACTGATTATATAGTATATTTATCTATAATAAAGTATGTTCTATTTTCATGTTAAAAGTTTTGAAAGATTTCATAATGAATATGTTTTTACTGTTAAGCTATTCGATGTTTGATTACTTTTAGGAAAGTTGTATTTATAAGTGCCTAGAAAAGGCCTGTAATATGTCTCACGAGTCCCAATCCGGGAAAAAGTATATAATCTATTTAAATGTATGATTGTAGTTGCAATTTCTTCTTTAAATAAAAGCATAAACATAACATTCCTACGAATATATTCCCAATTGGGTTAGTCAGGGGTACATTCATCGCATGGTGAACTAAGTACCCGCGCCTCACTGACCTTTCTGTGTGGCCAACGTGATAGGTTGTGAGCCGTATTGCCGTCTATAATAGCCAAGCCAACTGTATAGATAAATTAGTAAGTCATTGGTGCAAGTTCGGTACTCGGTATTAAACCGGCGCTGAGAAGTACGCCGCGCTGGTGACACAGATAGACACACAGAACCACACTTAGTCTAAATAAATAAATGTGATATTCGAATATGGAATGTTATTTTTCAAAATTAAACTTTTAATTTTGTTGTTTATATTGGGTACGGTGAAATGAACACAATAACGGTAAGGTTCATTGATGTACTAAGTTTACCTTTATTTTTCAAGTTTCTTTTAGAGATTACTGGTATTTTAGTTAGATAATTTTATTTTACAGTGTCTGAAGGATACTACTTTTTATGTTTTTACTTTTGTTTTTAGTCTGTGAGTGATATTTTATTTTTGATAATAATTATTACTTTCTTTAAAAAATGTTTTTTTTTAATTACAGTTGTATTATTTTCCCCTTTATTTTTTGATTACAGTTTAACGTAAAAAAAATATGACGTGATTATATTATTTGATCAGGAAAAATATAAAAAATCATTAGCTGTCAATTCTACCCTTTTCTGAAGAAAAGAATTTTTTCCTTTATTTATTTTTTATACCCCCTCCGGTTGATTGAGGGGAGGCCTGTGCCTAGCAGTGAGACGTATTAAGCTATTTATGTTACGTTTACGTTATTTATTATACACACGGAATCGCTAAACTAAAATGGTTTGTTTCGACACTAGGCTTCCTAGCATTACCTTCCCCTATACCTATATGCATTTCATTTCATCATCACAATTTTGTTGCAGTAAAATACATAACGCTCAGGAAAAATGGAAAAATATACTTAGTGAAAGACGGATACACGTACAATCATCAGGTAAACCTGAACCGTGGCAAGCGATGGGTGTGCACCCATTCATCTATGTGCCAGTCTTACATGATAATATCGTATGAAGGGAGAATCATCAAATTGGTAGAACGACATAAGCACGAACCGCCTACTTATAAAATGTTGTCTGATGGTACTTACGTCAAAGTGTAATACATACATGCTCACGTACTTTTGAAATTACGTAGACAAAATTAATTTTTTTTTTTTACTCTTAACTAATGCTATACTTTTAGGCAACTTATAAGTGCCCAGAAATGGCCTAAAATAAATCTCATTCGTCTCTACCCGGGAACTGATTATATAGTATATTTATCTATATTAAAGCATGTTCTATTTTCATGTTAAAAGTTTTGAAAGATTTCATAATTAATATGTTTTTACTCTTAAGTGATTCAATGTTTGATTACTTTTAGAAAAGTTGTATTTATAAGTGCCTAGAAATGGCTTGTAATATGTCACACAAGTCCCAATCCGCGAAAAAGGATATAATCTATTTAAATGTATGATTGTAGTTGCTATTTCTTCTTTAAATAAAAGCATAAACATAACATTCCTAGGAATATATTCCCAATTGGGTTAGTCAAAGGTACATCAATCGCAAGATGAACTAAGTACCCACACCTTACCGAGCTTTCTGTTAGACCAACGTAATATGTATATGGATCAAAATAAAGAGTATAAAATGAAGAATGCTACACCGACAAGAAGGTTACTGGATTTAAAAAAGAAAAGAAAGGAAAACATGAAACAGTAGGACTAGGGCCCTGTGCTGGGAGGTTTTCTGGCCACGTCTTTCCCTCAGCGTTACAGATTCCGATGTGGTAGTAGTTTTACAGCTAGTTACATAATATGTAATTTAATTTTTTGACGTTCAAAAAGCGCTAACTTTGTAAGCCAATTTTGAAAAATAAATATTTTTGAATTTTGAATTTTTAGTGATGGTGATTTTCAGATGACTGAATATAATGTACCTAATGCATATGCTCTTCTCATTTTTTTTATTATGTATGTATTACTACTGACTATTTAAGTTCGTTTATAGGTTTTCGGTACTTTCAGGTTATATTTTAGTTTTTCTTTCTTTGATAATCAAATTATGCGTATTTTTAGAAGGTGTCCATTAAGCTTACTTATTTTTGTATGTATAATTTATATTGAATGTTTTTGTATGAATTAATAAAGTCGATCTCAAATAACGTATAATAAATACCAATATATATACGTCGCCTTGTAATTGTAAATGTTGTGTATAAGCACCTGTAATTATATAAAAAATACACGTATACAAACATTGCCTTAAGAGTAGTATTTTATAGCATTACGATATGTATACCTTTTTCTTCTTCTCTTCTTCTAATCCTTTTATCCCCTGTTGGCATGTTGGGCTCGAATAACAGATGTCTAATATCATGGACGCGAGCTACAAAAGACACAAGACACACACACACACACACACACACGCACGCACAGAGACACACAGACTGCAAACATAGACACAGGGAGACAAACACAGACACACAGCAAACACACAGAGGCTGCAAAAGATCGCGAGGAGTGTATATTAAACAAATAAAATAAAATTAAATTTATTTTTGTACCTTTCGACTTTATTCTTAACAAATTAACGAAAGAAAAAAGAAATAAAGACGCCTTTACCAGTAGAAATACTGCAATTTCGAAATTGAAATATTTCAAGACGATAATTTTGGAACCAACTCTAATAGCTGCAGTGGTGTTCTTTAATAGTATAGTTTTACAGTGATAAATCGTCTTTGATTCTGCTCCGCACCACCCAAATCTCTGGTAGTATAGCGGCTTCCGTCCCGTTTATGTTAGGTACGGAAAAATATCGACGCCCGGGATGTATTGTACGACCCTGACAACTCGATTACTCTAGCCATAGAGGTGGCCAATCAGCTCAAGGTAACAAACACCCCGCCGGCGTGGTCCACGATTTCCCTCATTCCGCGTTCATTGTTATCGGACCACTAGGGTCGATTCATTCTTGCAAATATAAACCGAGGTACGCGCCCTACCGAGCACACTTGTTGTCTTAAATTTTTGTTCCGAGTGACAGTCCACAGCGCTCCACATTTGTCCGGCCAAATAGATAACGCCATCTACAATAAGTCACGTCAAACATTTGTGTTTTGTATTTCCTGTGTATGGAATAAAGTATTTGGTATGTCTTGTTATGTTGTACTATACTCTGGACGCTTCATACAAAACACCTCGTTTTACACAGACACTACATATTGATTGGAGACTAAAGTAAGACCGAGGGGGTTGAGGTAAACCTAGCTCAGCCGCTGGTGGGGAGCGGACAGTTGCCGTTCTATACGTAATCTTTATTCTATGGTTGGTCGCCCACCTTATAGCGTGTTTTATTCCAGTTGGTCGTTCTGGGGACGTGCTTCTGGTGGAAACAGGTCGTGGCTGCACCCTCATCCACGATGGTTACCACTACCATCGACACAGGGAATACCCCAGTGGCAGAGGAAGCTACTGGCGATGTGCCGCCAGGAAGAGAAATAAGTGCCACGGCACGTTGTCACTGAAAGTAAGCTCCTGTAATTTTAATTAAAACACATAATAACGGGTTCTTACCGCGTTTAAATCAGGGGTATGAGACTCCCGATTTTTTTATATACTTATATATTTAATCTCCTGTAATTTTGTTAACCAACAATTTTCAAAGTGATATAGGTATCTTGGGAGGCCTTTAAATCAGAGCCTACGGGCAGAGAATCATATTTGATTTATGCTTTCATTCACAACAGCATCACTTCTTAGGCTGTTGTGGGGGGGTGAATTAAATATGATTTTTTATCCGTTTTAGTCAGCCTTGATCGATGGAGCTGGCATAACAAACTTTGTTAAAGGCCCTTAAAGAAAAGAATAAAAATAAACATTTTTTTATTGAACTCGACAAGTAAGAGTGAAAGAAGTAACAAGAGGTCTGGCCGAGAGTGGGACAGCTATTAATATTAATAATTTGTAGTATCTATAGTCACACCCCGGACATTTCATACAAAAATATCATTCTTACCAATTGCAACCTTACGCGTACGAATCAACGGCCGAGTTTACTTAACTACCTTCAAAATGGTTAATGTAATGGGCACTTTTAGGCCCGGAATAGTCAGAAGCGGGCTTTTTAACGAGTGCAGTAAATAGCAGTGTCGTGTTATTGTGCAAATTGTTTTTGATTTAAAAAAGATAACAGCTAAACTACACTCCTTAGCACATCGGCGAAAAGTATGTCGGTATTCTGTAGACTGTACTTCAGGGAGTGGGCCCGCGATCTACACGAGCTCATTCCACCGTCTCCCTTTTATCTTCGGGTTTTCAGACGTCGGTCGGATTCCATTCCTATTTGGTGGATATCCCAACTATTCGCACAAAGCGTTTCGCTAGGGAGTGAAATGCTTTGCAGTCTTCTGTATTTCCGAATGCATATAACCCGGGTGCGTTCAAGGCCAAAGTGTACAGGCATCTTCTGGGCAAGTCTGGGGCCAAGAGCAAACCTATTAAAGGCAAAAAAATGTTATATTTATTTTTAAAAAAATATATTTTTTCTTTTTCATTTAAAATTTGATGTCATCTTTTTGACCAGTACATAATTATCCGTGGCCGAGCAAATTCGGCTATGCCATCTTTATGATTTTGTGGGACTTATTAAAAAATAGACAATAGAAACAAACTAGTAATATTTATATTAACTAATTAATATATACAAAGATTTTTATATAATTTTTAGATAATACAGTGTCTCCAATTGTTATGGCATTATTGACGAGTTCATTTTATATACATTCTAGTTTCTCCTGCCGTTTCTTGGATAATAGTTCAGCTTCTGTAGTAAGCGTTTTCAACCACTGCTGTATGTTAGGTTTAGGTTTCACCTTTTTTGTTAATCGTATTTCGTCTTATTTTTAACCTGGTTAAATCACCATTTATCAGCTAAATGCTTTTTATTTGTTAGCCAGGTTTTCTCAAAATGCAAATATAGCAAGTGGTACAAGCGAATGTAAATCCGTTAATTCCCTGCTGTAGATCGAAGTAAAAATATATGAAGATCAGTTACT
This sequence comes from Pectinophora gossypiella, assembly GCF_024362695.1. NCBI lineage: Eukaryota > Metazoa > Arthropoda > Insecta > Lepidoptera > Gelechiidae > Pectinophora > Pectinophora gossypiella. The sequence continues at coordinate 13,350,175 of NC_065413.1, read as the reverse complement.
GACTTGCTTTTTATTTTTTATTACGTCAATGGAAAACTATGAATAATATAAAATGCCAAAAAGTTTTGATATCTATTTGCGCGAAACTGGCCACTGGCTTTTTATACACCTATTTTAAATTAAAAACAAAAAGCATAAAAGAAATGGCGGGCGACTAAATGTACAAGTTGTAAGATAAAAATAATCTAGTAAATATTTTTCGTTGTTGCTGAGATATTTGTAATCTGTGTACATTTATGTGATATCGATAACGGTAAGTTAGTGTTTATTTTTATGACCATAACTATATAATAAAAGATCGAATTTTCAACTCATTGTTTTTTGTTTTTTTTAGATATGAGCGACGATGCTTTTACTATAATACCGTCACAAAGAGGTGGCAAACTTTTATTGCACAATGGCTATCGGTACACTTATAGACGAAAAAACCGACAAGAACACTCGATATGGATTTGCTCAAGGAAAAATGTATGCCGCGCTACATTAGTGGTTGACAGCAACTCTATGATAGTACAAACAGAGCAACATAAATGTGAACAGAAACCAGCTACTAATGAAATCAAATATGTTATAAATAGATGCATTGAACGAGCTAAAAATGAAACCACTCCGGTGCCGAAGATTTATGCGGAGGCCTTAGAAGAGATAAAAGAGGCTGGATTGGATTTATTACAGAGCTTCCCGAAGTATGACAATGTAAAGAAGACTATGTACAGACATAGAAACAAAGCCTTACAAGCAGACCGTTCTTGAGGGATTGCCAGTGATTTCTTACCCTTTGTTGCCTGATGATAAAGAAAATTCAGATATAGAAACATTTATTCAACGTAATTATCATGGATAAACTTATTCAACAACAAATTTTGAACCTACATCACTGTTGCTGTCTTCTAACAACACATCACACCAACACATCTTTTAAATCAATTTATTACTAAAGGGACAAAAAGAACGATTTTATTACTAACAAGGAAAAAAGCTATCCAGTCCATGAAACGCCAGGAGAAACTAACCTATATTATAACTTATCAATAATGCCATAACAATAGGAGACATTAGTGCTGATTGTTGATCTAGTGATGATTTTAAGTTATACCTGTCATTTTCTTATCCGATGAATAGGGAAGGGACGGGTAATCGACGGGTAAGAGACGGGTAGTCATAAAATTTATGGAAAACATGTCAATTTTAGGCAGGAGTTTAAAAAACCCTTCCAATAGCTTTATATTGGCCAATAACCCGACAGAATTAAGTTGACACCACATTTCAAATGGCGAGATATATTCACCAGCGAGATATAACTATTATACATTAATTTACTCATTCTTTCTAAAACTAACAGCTGTCAATCATTAGTCCCTTTCCTTTTCGACGGATAAGAAACTGCCAGGTATAACTTAAAATAAAATTAGAGGTGTCTACAAGAATTAGCACCATTGTATTGACAAATAGCTATGTTTCATAATTGTAGATAAGTACATTTTTAAAAAGTTGTAAATAATTAGTTCTAGCGAAACTTATTTTTTAAGTTTAATAAATATTATTAAGTACTTTACGTTGGTTGTCTATTTTTATACAAGTCCCACAAAATCGTAAAGATGGCTTGCCCGAATTTAAGTACTATTACTGAATAAACTATTTCTGTGTTACTGTAAATCTAGATAGGTAAACTCACACATAGGTACGCGTGTGAAAAAGCGCAAGTCGAATCGAATGATCCGTTCAAATACAAAAATAAAAAAAATATATAATGAAATATATAATAATAAAATTTATCAATGGTCTGCCCTATGCCCAAAGCCAGACTGACTTCGAGAGTTGCAAGAACTATAGATACTTAAAACGTATTCTCACGCCCGAAGGTTATTCCTTCCTTCAATGACTGCCATTGAACCAATTCATCTACAAAAGCAATATTGCTACTTGACATTTGTTTGCAGCTCACATACTTTTATATGCGTAAATGTCAAATTGGAATATTGCTTTTGTAGATGAATTGCTTCGATGTGGCCTTTTTAACCGCCCAGTAGACAACTTGCTACTTAGGTACGTCCTAAGATGAATAATGTCTTCAGGTTTACGTAGTTGTTATCATAATTAAACCACATAATACCAGGTTCCTTCCGCTTTAAATCCTATTTCCTAGGAGTCTAATATACCTAAGTTTACGCGGTAAGAATAATACCAGGTTTATGTGTTTTAATGGGCTGATTAGCCCATCGGTCATAGTGCCAATATCGTGTTAGAAAAGACACAATCTCTCTGTCTGTATTTACGACGCTCCTGAATAGATTATCAGCTGAATGCGTTCTATGTTTTTTTTTATACATTAGTGACTTTTAGATAATGTGTTTTATGACTCTGTTCTGTTTCAGGATGGAATAGCAACAAAGCTCAAAGAGCACCTCTCGACTTGTGAAAGAAACTTAAAAGAAACTTCTTTTCAAACTGCAATTAAACTATAAATTAACCTATTCTACTTATATTGTTAAATAAAAGATTATCGTTTAGTTACCAGTTTGTTTCTAGATCTGTATATTAAGATGTGTACATAATAAGTTCAGTAATTAATATTTAAAGTGGAATTTTATTTTATTTATTTGATTGTGTGAATAATTTAACGCAAATAAACAAAGATACATTAAAATTATTTTATTTTCCCTTCGCAATCATGTGCTATTTTTTCCTGCTACTGTTTATACTTATTTCCAGTTATGTAACTTTATATAATATTTTAATTCTATAGATTTTTATATCATTTTAGTACACTCTTGTGTGGTTTGGGGTATACCCCACTAAACTAGGTATACAGAGAGGGAGAACCTCTCTTTTGATGACTCTATAGCTAGATCCTGTCGTACAAAATTCTCTCCAGGTTTTCAAAAACAGTCTCAATATTTTTTGTCCCACGCGAAAATGTATTTTGTCGAATCTGTGTTAACATTTGCGAGTTATTTCAGCTAGAATAATTACCATGGTGACTGGAAAGCAGTGCATGCTGTACGAAGGCTACACTTTCTTCTACCGGTACAAAGTCAGGATTGGCCACAAGTGGGTGTGCACTATCTTCCCCAGATGCAAAGCCTATGTGTGTGTGGACGACTGCTTGACTGTCGTGCATGGCATGACCCACCACAGCCACGAGATGAAGGTTATACGTAAATGTAGTGATGGGAAGTATATTAAATAAAGTCTATGTGCAATGTCACGCGGACTCTTGGGTCAGGCGAGCGCACGGACTAGCGAAATCTAAGCGCTGAACGCCCGCTCGCTTGCCTCCAACAGCGCCGCTCTAGCAAAGTACGTATCACTTAAAATTATCAACACTACACCTGTAGCAGAAACCTCCATACACTATTATGTACGATAATTACTATGTATGTTTTGGGTAGGTATGTAAATAAACAGTACATATTCACGCTTAGTTTTATGTCTCTAATCACACTTACCACCAGTCTATTGTTAAATTATTTTAAATACAAGTAACAAAACTTTGCAATATATTACGTCAAGACAAAATATATGTACATAAGATATTAATAAAAAATAAAGATAATTTCTTATCTATTTTTTAATGTGTTTAGCGTAGCAATAACTTATTTACTAAAAAAATCTATTAGATAATGTCTGTAATGGTTTACTTTTATTCTCTATTTCTTAAATAAATTATTTTGTAAATATAGTTGTGTTTTATTTATAAGAAATATTACGACTATCTTGTTGATGTGTATTTGCTTGTAGTGTTTTCATATTAATTTACCAGCCTGTGCACGTTACACAGTAGGGTAACGACGTGTTATAAAAAGTAATAGACAAAAATTCTAGTCTCCTACGATTTTTATAGCAGGAATACATAAAGGCATGTTATGTGTTTTAATTGTCGTACTGTGTATGTATAATAATATTAATTTCTTTATTGTTCACAGATTTTGGGTTCTACGTGCGTAACGTAAAATCGGAGAAAAGTAATGTAAGCATTGCAGAACTTATAGCACAAAAATGTTTGGATAGTCAACTTAAAATTATGAAGAAGAAGAACAAATCCAAGAAAAAGGCTAAAGATAACAATATCATCCCTGAAGAGGATAACTCAGATCGTAAGTACTTTATATTCATTCACGTAAATAAACATTTTGCTACTTAAAGTCGTATAGCCTAGATGCCTCTTGAAAGAAAAAATCAGAGGGAAAAAGGGCTAATTCCATGCAATTCATCTAAAAACCAATATTGAAATTCGACATTTGCGCATATAAATGTAAGTGCGCAATGTCAACAATTATTATCAAATAGCAATATTGCTTTGTTAGATGAATTGCAACAATGTGGGCTTTTTAGACCCCCAGGTCTCTTGAAATCCGGCGATACAAGTTTGAGGTATTTAAGCGACTGCTGAACAACATAAGTTGCGAAAACGAAAACGGAATTTATAATTCGATATGCACTTACTATTACCATTACGAATAACCTTCCGGCATACATATATAAACTCACGTCTATTGCCCACCGCGTAAGCAGAGACTATGGAATTCCATTTGCTCCGACCGTGACTAACTTGTCTTACTTCCTCCAGATTCATTAATCGATTCATACACGCACGTTCAGAGTAGATCGTACTGAACCTTTCCTAAGGACATGTGCAATTTGGTCTATGTACCCTCAATATAGATTACAAAATACCACAGAGCTCCACTTTTTACCCCAAAGAGTGTATCTTGAAATTCTAGAGATATATTTTTAAATTCCGTCTTTTGTTGATATTACAGAAGCCTATGGCAATGTTTACATAGAGATTAGTATTATGTGAATGGCAATAGATTCGAATTTACTTGGGACTTCATAATAGCTCGCGAATAGTGGCATATATAAGTACTAAATACACAGAAGAGAAGGGAGAAACTCCCCGTGTTGCTATGTTCTGTTACATTATATGTGAATTTTTCTCTTTTTTTTCAGTGCAACTAATAACATTCACGAATGGCAAAACGAAGCTTCTCCACGAAGGGTATACATTCTACAAGCAGTATCAGACAAATTCTGGGTCTAGGTGGACCTGCACGGCTTATCCCAGGTGTAAGTCATTCCTAATCCTGGATGTCTTGTACAGGATACAGAAGAAACTGATACAGCATACGCACCCTATGAAACAACTGCGGTGTACTGAATTTGGTTATGAGAGTTTTAAATAGAATAATTGTATGTAAATACTGCAAGAATTGAAGTATCATTGCAAAGTAAAACGAGGCTTTTGATATCTATCTGGAATGTACTTATTATACTATTCAACTTACTATAGGCTTCGGTATACCAAAAGCAGGTTAGAAGCAGTGCCAAATTTGAACGCGGGCGTTCGTTCAAACTGCAATGCGGTGTGACGCACTTCTTATAGTTTCGTGTCGTATAAAATGCGCGGGACCTGCACTCAAACTACGCTGCTTTTGGTGTACCAAAGCCTTCAATGCTATAACGCATTCCGCTGATTTGGAAGTAGTTTTCATCTTTATTATTACATATGCTTCCTCGTATTGTTAGTCATTCAGTTCCTCTTTATTTATAAATTAATCAGTTTTAATAATACTTATTAAAACAACCAGGTTGCATTCACTCTTTGTATACCTACCTAATTGTAGTTACGTATAAGTTTTTATCAACTTCAACTCAGTCCCGTAGCTCTATTTATACATTTGTAAGTTTATTGTACATGTTTGCGTGATGTCTTATTTTTGATGACGTATTTATTTCAGTAGTGTAAGGTTATAAATAATTATGATACTGGTTTGAACCAGTTTAAGCTGGTGGCTTGTCCCTGTGTACCTGATGTCTTTATAGTTATCAGCGTCTAGTCTAATCTACTCTTCTTTGCCGTTTGGCCGTTTTCTGCCACTTCTTCTTCCTTACTTTACTTTCATATATAATATACTATACGTTATACCGTCAAAGTGTTACAAACTGCTGAATACTTAGCATTTACCAAAAAGCGTTTTATATGTCATCATCACTAATTTAAGAACCACGCTCTTGTCAGTGTAGCACTCTCCATGCTACTTTTTTGGGAAAAATAGGGCAGTGGTTTGCCTGTAGCCTTCCGCCCCATATAATATTATTTGTATTTGTATTCTAGCTTACTATTCTGATTTTACAATTATTTTACCGTCAAGAATATTCCATCAGGGTAAATCGCTCTCTGTCCCGGGCGTCCGAGCAATTTTTAAAATAGTGAGCGCACCCAAACAGTTCAGCTCAGTTCACACAGAATAGATCCCCACGGGCGCCCGAGTCAAACAGATTCTCGCCAACCATGTAAATATGTAAAAATCCCTAATGTAAAGGCTTTATACTTAAAGTCGTCGGTTTTTGAATTGGACAAGATCTCAACGTAAATCAAGTTTGTAATGATATTGTGTATGTGTTATGGTGCATTCAGATTAGCACATTTACTTCTAATATAACATTACGTGGCTCTCGTATGCACAGAATGAAATTGAATGCTAAGCAATAACAAAATAAAATACATTGTTTTAAGTTTACGCGGTTATTATCATAATTAAAGCACATAATAACGGGTTCTTACCGCGTTTAAATGGGGATATGAGACTCCCGATATTTCGACACTGTTGCAAGTGCCATGATCACGGGATGACTGATGAGATTGGAGTGGAGTAGAACCCGTTATTGTGTGCTTTAATTATAACAAAATAAAATACCCAAATCTTTTTTCAATGTTTTATGGGCATATCTTAAGGTATAATTTCATTTAAATGGCTAATCTGCACGCACCATTAGATGAAAATTGTAGCTAATACTATAAGTGAGATTTTTAAAAGTGTTTTAGTGTCGAATTATGTGTCTAGTGATCTATTAAATAAAGTCGTTGTTTTAATAGTGGTGCTTTACCTTACTTTATAGCCTCAATTACCTGTGTGGTGTCCTGTAAGCTCTGCACGGTTACCTCGATATAATTTGCGGCGCGAATTATATCGAGGCCTTCGACCAATAGCCATTTGACGTCTATCTACGTAGATAGCATTCGTATCGTTTATTGGTCGAAGCGCTCAATATAATTCGCGGCGCGCGCGGCGCGGTTGTCATGCAGACCCGGCTGAGTTACGAGGGGAGGTCAAAAAGTTCGCGGAATGAGGGGGAAGGGGGTCGAAATTAAACATGAAACTATTTTTCCTTTTCAATATATTCTCCCTTAACCTTAACACATTTTCCGGATCTATCAAATAATTTGTTTATTCCATCATAAAAAAAAGATTTCTCTTTGCTGTCAAAATAGGCCGAAATTGCAGACTTGACTTCTTCATCATCGTCAAATTTTCGTCCACGCAGTTCCTATTTCATTTTTGGGAACAAATAATAATCGCTGGGGGCCAAGTCTGGACTGTAAGGCGGGTGGTTTAATTTTTCGAACCCGCATCGGTGAATGGCAGCCGTCGCAACATGGCACGTGTGGACGGGTGCGTTGTCGTGCAAAAGGAGCACACCTCTTGACAGCTTTCCTCTTCTTTTTTCCTTGATAGCCTCTTTCGATCTATCCAGTAAAGAAGCGTAGTAATGTCCCGTTATAGTAACACCACGATCTTTATAATCAATCAGCAAAATACCTTCTGTATCCCAAAAAATAGTGGCCATGATCTTTCCGGCCGATTGTTGCACCTTAAACTTCTTTGGAGGAGGTGAGCCTTTTTTATGCCACTGCATCGACTCTTGCTTCGACTCAGGTTCATAGTGGTGAACCCAGGTTTCATCTCCAGTAACAATCCGGGCCATAACTTCTTCCTTATTCTCTCCACAGAGCTCTAAAAACTGGCGAGAACACTCGACACGCTCGCTTTTTTGAAGTGGCGTGAGCATTCTTGGAACCCATCTTGCGCTGACCTTAGTCATCCCAAGATGTTGATGTAGGATATTTAAAATACTTGTTTCGGATACACCGACCATTGCTGCAAGCTGCTTCTTCTTCAAGCGGGTATCTTCTAATACAAGTTTCTCTACTTTTTCGATGATTTCCGGTGTGGTGGCCTCAATGGGCCGTCCGGAGCGGGGGTCATCTTCAATCGACTCTCTTCCTTGCTTGAAAAGACTATGCCACTTGTAAACCATGGTTTTACCAGGGGCAGAGTCCGCGTAAACTGCTAACAGCTCTTGAAAAATCGTCTGAGCGGATTTTCCTTGCTTGGTGAGGAACTTAATGACGGCGCGGTGTTCAATTTTCTCCATATTCGCTGAGTTCTTCCCGATTCACTTGTTTGCTGGTCGATAGTTCAAACGTTAATGACCCGATTTGCTTCAAACTTGGTACATATACTGTTAATGAGGTGTGCAACTAGCGGCTACCTGTACGAGCAAACCAACCCCCTCCAACCCCTCCATTCCGCGAACTTTTTGACCTCCCCTCGTAGGTAAAACGTATTTATTAGATAGCCTAACACTGTAACCACAAGTGACTGCAAATTGTGTTCTATCTAACATCTTGTGAGTCTTGTGCGATGATGTGCCATGCAGTTCCCGGGAATTTTCCTGTTGTAAAACACTTTAATAGTAAGGACACTAACACCGTGGTGTAGTGGTTAGAGCGTTAGGCTCACGATCTGGTCCGGGTTCGATTCCCGATGGGGAATCACTTTGTGAAAATTGTCGAAATCACTTTGTGAGACTGTCCTTTGTTTGGTAAGGACTTTTCAGGCTTGAATAAGTAAGATGATTCCGTGTTTCGGAGGGCACGTTAAGCCGTTGGTCCCGGCTATTAGCCATAAAAAAACACCTCCACCAACCCGCATTGGCGCAGCGTTGTGGAGTATGCTCCATACCTCCTCCGGTTGATTTAGGGGAGGCCTTTGCCCAGCAGTGGGACGTATATAAGTTGTTTACGTATGTATGTAGTAAGGACACTGGCTGCTTTTAAAAAAAAATATTTCTTTAGTACTCTGATCTTATCTGCCTAAAGGGTAGGTAATAAAGCTATTTTTCCTTGTTGCCGTTCTATAGTTCCGTAGTATTATTTATTCTGTGGCGACGGTAAGCGCCGCCAATGTAACGTTTTCTATATTCCAGTACATTACAGCTACTCCGCGCTTGCGCACTGTCCTACTAGCAACGTGACCTATAATTAATGACTAATTCTCCTAATTGTTCTCTAGATGATTTAGAAAATGAAGAACTGACAATGATAGAAACACCGAGTGGCAGAAGACACTTCGTGTATAAAGGATACAAGTTTTTCTTTGAGAGGCATATGAAAGATCGGAAGCAAAGGTGGAGGTGTACCAAAAAATGTAAGGCGTACCTGGTGGTCACGTGTTCGGGGAGTCTCGTCCGCGCAGTGCATGACCACTGTCATCCAGTGTCAACGTATTATATGAATGCCGACGGGACAACATCGCAATCAAAGAATTAAAACTACGATCTACGAACTGACCACGACCGATCTACCGATCGTGCGATCTACTCTGAACCGGCGTGCGTGAAAGCGATTGATGAATATGGACGAAGCAAGGGAAGTGTGTCAGGATCGAAGCAAATGGAATTCTATAGTCTTTGCTTACCCCGGTGGGAAATAGGCGTGAGTTTATGTATGTATATATGTTAAAACTACGCAATTTTTTTTTTGTAGCACACGTCTATCCTTCGGGGAAGTCACATACAGACTCAGAAGAATTTTTCAATCTTGTAAATATTTCTTTTTTCGATGTTTGAATGAGATTTGTTACATCGCTATTGTTTTTTGTATAAAAATGTAGAGGTACTTATTATAAATTATATAAGTAAGTAACATTCTTTTTTATTTTACCTGTTCCTATTTCGTATTAGTTGGTTCTGGCTGTAGCCGGTTGACAAATAGTTTTAATCAAATCAAAATCAAATATACTTTATTGCACACAACATACAAAACAAATTAACACAGATGATGATAGATACAGTACAATCTGGCGACCTTATTGCTAAGCAGCAATTTCTTCCAGGCAACCAGTTTTAATCCGGATCAACAGTACTCGAAACACCGATAAATTAGATAGTTTCATAGGTCAAAGATAAAAAAATATGAAATTCGAATTATTAAATAAAGACAGATCTAAAGGTGACAGTTTTCTTTTTTCTGTTTGATTTTATTATTTATTTGTGAATTTTAATAAAGAAAAATGTAATAATAAGTACGACCTTTGGTCACGTTTTTCTATGACGTCACAGGTTTTTTCAGACAAATACCATAGTAATTTTGTGTTTTGACGTTTATTGAAAAGTAACTGATTTGACTAGTTGAAAACTGGCCTAATGATGTCCTAACTGGTAATGATGATGATACGAGGTTAATATTGCAATAGCGCTTAAACTAGATAAGATTCACATGATGGAATTGGATACATATTTAATTTAGAGAAGTTAGAAAATTTCTGATTTCACTAATTGGAAACTACCCTATTACCTGCACAAAAGAATACACAGAGTTCTTGTATTAGAAAGATGTCGCAAAAGCATAACCAATGGGACTGAAATATGCACAAAACGATCATATTGTTAGGTAACGATCTTAACGGCTCTTTGATATCGCGCAACCGCAACTACCGCTTGAACAGCGGGTAAATCGATGTAGCGGTCCAGCCGCCGAAGTAAGTTAACAGGCGAAATGCGGTCCCTTATTTCTATCATATGTGGCTGATCTGATTTCACCGCTTTCTGTTAAGTCTCTTGTAGGCGGGTATTATCTGTTAGATTTCTGGCAGATTAGTTATTAATCAATAAGCAGAATATTATCAAGTGGCGAAACAGGCCCAAAATGTAAATGTACCAATCTTCTTCTGCTATCGTGTTGGTTGTGAGGTGGATTAGCAACCTTAGCAACCCTGGTGTCAGGGTCGTTATTGAGCCACCAAAGGCCCCTGACATGGCTCATGTAACGATTACTCGCTTACATCAGTAAGTATTAACCGGAACCAACGGCTTAACGTGCCTTCCGAAGCACGGATCATCTTACTTTCGGACAATCAGGTGATCAGCCTGTAATGTCCTAACCAAATTAGGGATCACAAAGTGATTTTTGTGATATGTCCCCACCGGGATTCGAACCCGGGACCTCTGGATCGTGAGCCCAACGCTCAACCACTGGACCACAGAGGCCGTTACCAATGATCTTATTTATTCCGTAGATGATTCCGATGAAAACGAGGATAGTTCAAGTTCGTCAGAGTTGAAATTGGTGACAACGAAGCATGGGAAGACTCACTACATATACCGAGGGTCCACGTATTATTTGGACAAGTATCTGAGGGAAGGGAAACAGAAATGGCGATGCACAAGGAGATGTAAGGCATATATTATAATCACTAGAGACGCAGAGCTTTTGAAAACCGGCCATGATCACAATCACCCACCGTCAAAGTATCACATCGGCCCTGATAGGACGTACTACAAAATTTAATGTAATATCGGAACATAATCGGCTTGCTTCTCAAACGGGTTCGAACCCTGGTATCGGACTTGCACCAATGACGTTATTAATTATTATAGACGGCGATACAGCTCAGAATTAGTGTTGCCGAAAAATCGATAGTTTTACTATCGATAGTAAACAGCCAAAGTATCGATATTAAGGTATCGAAATTAAGGTCACTATCGATAGTATCGGTAGTTTTTTATTTTTCAACTATAGATACTATCGATTAATTATCGATATTATCGTTTTTTGGTAAACTATCGATAGGGCACTATCGAGCGGCAACACTACTCAGAACCTATCACATTGGCCTAACAGAAAGCTCTGTGAGTCGTGGAGACTTCGTCTGACGATAGACGTACCTCTGACTAGCCCAATTGGGATATAGTCGTGAGTTTATTGCGTTGTCAATTTGGCACCTCAAGTTGATGTCGTAATAAATAAATAAAAATAACTAACTAAATGTCAAATATGTTAATGTGACAGAGTCCTAAAGTGGGTACAGTGTACAGTGCAATGTATGTATACAGAACTCTAGGGTACAGAGTAGTAGAACTTTTTTTTTAAATACATGTTAGTGGTACTTATATAATAGTTCTTATTAATTATTAATGTTTACTTGATGATGTCTGGAATAAAGTTGTTGTCTAAATACTTTTGTTTGATTTCGCTAGCTCCAATCTTGCTAAGACCCTAAATAGCCAAAGACTCTATTTTAATGATGGCCTATTTCATCGGAAAGACGAATGTACGGGTACAAATAACAATACAGGTGTACTTCAGGTGTACTCTTTCTCACCGCGAGACAAATCATCTGTCTCTTTCTGTGCAGTACTGTGAGAGAGTGACGGGTGACTTATGTCGAGGCGAGAAAGAGTCGCGCGCTTACGGTGCTAAGCGCGCTGGTGTTCTTATACTAAAGCGCAAGTGGCATAGGTACGTAAGTGACATGTCTTTGTTTTGTGGGAGAGTATAAATACAGAGAAAAAATGTTAAGTAGGTGAAGGTGAGCTACTTACTTCACTCCCACTGACAAACCGAGGAATTCGTTTTGTGGGGTTTTTATTGTACCTATATTTTTTGTATCTTTATGAAAATAAATACTTTACTTACTTACACCATGCGATGATTGAAAGTTGTACTATTTTTTTCATTTTTATTTTATTTATTTAAGGAATACTTACAGCTTTTATAAAACATTATAAATATAACACTTATATGTAGTACAATAGCCAATCAAGTTTTCACCAAAAAATAATACCTGCTATTGGGTGTTCAAAGAAAAACAATTCACATAATTAGAGGATAAAAACAGAATTTTAATAACAAGCGTATAGTGCTCTAACGTAAACATTTTATAATATCTTCTTAAATTACTTATTTATTATTATTTTTTATATTGTTTTTACTATTAAGTTTTTTTTAATAGTCTGAATATAGTCGTGACCTTAAGTATGAAAAGTAATTATCAAAGATGTTTCCCGCATTGGAGCAGCGTGGTGGAATATGCTCCATACCCCCTCCGGTTGATTGAGGGGAGGCCTGTGCCCAGCAGTGGAACGTATATAGACAGTTTATGTTGTTGTTTCTTTTGAGTATTAACGTGTTTTTATTTTTCAGGTATCTTTAAAGAAATAATAACAGCGTCCGGCAAACGCCAGTACATGTACAATGGATATACGTATTATTATAAACGAAAACCGAACCAGCGAGGGGGTTGGTATTGCACTAAAGGTTGTAAGGCGTATCTGGTGATCGGTTTATATGGAGAACTGATACAAGCCGTACATAGTCATGATCACCCGCCGTCCGAGTATCATGTCACTCTGGATGGAAAGTATGTGAAACTGTAGCACGCACCGGACACTTCATACTAAACACCTCGTTTTACACAGACGCAAAAAAAATAAAATTCAAAGATTTATTTTTCAAAATTGGCTTACAAAGTTAGCGCTTTTTGAACGTCAAAAAAATAAATTACATATTATGTAACTAGCTGTAAAACTACTACCACATCGGAATCTGTAACGCTGAAGGACAGACGTGGCCAGAAAACCTCCCAGCACATGGCCCTAGTCCTACTGTTTCATGTTTTCCTTTCTTTTCTTTTTTTTTAAATCCAGTTTGTATTTACACGCTACACGTTGATGTTAATCGTACGCGCGCATCTGTGTGTGTGACGTCAGACCGGGGGTGAGGTAAACCTAGCTCAGTCGCTGGTGGAGAGCGGGAATGAAATGAAATTTATTGCAGTAAATGTGGTCATACATAGTGGAGGAAGTAAATATATCATGTTCTGACATACAACATACGTACATACATACACAGAGAGACACACACACACACACACAGAGAGAGACTTAGAGCGGAGAGTTGCCGTTCTGTACGTATTCCTTATTCTATACTCAGACACAACACGTTCAACGTTGATGTTAACGCGCGCATCTGTGTGTGTGTGACGTCTGACGCCTACGATTGAAGACTAAAGTAAGACCAGGGGGAGGGGGGGTTAAACCTAGCTCAACCGCTGGTGTGGAGCTGAGAGTTGCCGTTCTATACGTAGTATAATTCCTTATTCTATGACTGAAGGTGGATATTTGATTATTTTGAACATTGATGTACTTATAAAATATGTTACAATAATAATTTTAAGAAGAAGAATAATAATAATTTTGAAGTAATAAAAACGTAATTTTTACGAGAGGCCAATATGTCATTTATAAGTTTTTTATTTTTACTTATTTTCTATTCTTTTCTATATTTTGATACTATTTTGTTTTACCTTGTGAGAATACAGTTTTTGTTTGAAACTGGAAACGGGTGGTTTTATTTTCCACATGTTTTAAAGGACAATGCTCAAAATGTTTAGACGCTGGAAACAAATCGTCGTTATTACATCAGTACTACTGACATTTGCCTACTTGACATTGTAATAATAAAATATGAAATATGTCGGATATTTTATCATTGAACGATAATTATCCAATAGTCTCTTTTAATTAAAATATTTTTTAAATATTTTATTTTTACAAAATAAGAATGAAATTTTTTATCTGTGTATTACAAGACCCGAGACACGGTCCAGCCTATCTAAAAAAGCAATTCATCTAAAAAAGCAATATTGCTATTTGATTGTTTGCATTGCGCACTTGCTTTTATATGCGCAAATGTCAAATTGCAATATTGCTTTTTCGATGTGGGTTTTTGAACCACCCTGATCCGAATCCGTACACCATCGGCTGTAACTTTAATCTCTAATAACTTGTTACAGTGAATACCGAACAATTGACGTCGTCGTCACCGTCACCGTTGCCGATACCGATACCGATACCGTTACCGTTACCGTTGCCGTCACCCGCTACCGGTTTAGAAACAGCATCACATTTAAGCGATAGTAACGATGATGATGGCAATGCTGGTAATCCCTCATCACATCAATCGTCCTTAACCTTCATTGAGAGCAATAAAGGCGGAAGGATATTACTAAGGGGTGGCTTCAGGTATCGGGTAAACAGGTACAACAAAAGTGGCACATCCATTTGGATTTGCACCGCTGCATACTGCCAGGCAACACTAACATTAGATGATAATCAAAGTTGCGTCTTGCGTGAAAAGCGACACTCCTGCATACCTGATTTCAAAGGCGAAGCTGTTAGCTTAGCGATTGATAAGTGCAAGAAACGCGTACGAACTGATTCCGCTCCGATAGCTAGCATATACGAGAGCGAAGTGAAACATTTGAAATCAGATGAGTTTGTCGACGAGATACCTTCGTTTTCTAAAATTAAAAGTCAGTTTTATAGGTCCCGCAACAAACATCGGGTTTCAAAACCCACCCGCCAAAGGAAATTCTTGTCTCAATAGATACATCTTATTTAATTTTGTAACACAAAAACGAAATAGTACCCGCGGAGCGCCAATATGTGGCGTTAGTAGTCTTTTAGATCTTGGTATTGAAGTTGTAACAGATTCTAATATTAATCTAATAAATACATATATTATAGAGTGTTAGTGACATTGTATATCAAGTGATTCTGATTTAATATCAAGTGAAATTTTCCGTCGCAAAAGTCATGTATTTTTTTTTTTTAATTATTGTCAATTCTTTTACTTTAAGTTATACCTGCCATTTTCTCATCCGCCGAAAAGGAAAGGGAAGGATGATTGAAGTTCTTAATTTTACTGGTAGGCAATAGAGTTCACTGGTAGGCAATAAATACACTACATAGATAAAGTTAAGTTTATTTAAGACGTAGTTAAGTTTTTTCAATATGATGCTATGTTATGTTGTATACAATACTTATTCAGAAACTATAGTTAAGAAGCTAGTTTTAATATATTTTATATTTATATGTAATTAACTAATTAGACTTAGTATTTTACTGAAATAAATTATTATGATTAGGTACTAATTAATTGTAATTAATAACCCGATAGTCCGAAAGTAAAGTGATCCTTCCTTTTTACTAGTAAGTTTCTTTTCACACTTACAGAAAGAAAAGCATTCAAAATAAATAGCGATTGTGTAAGAATACAGGCAAATACTTTAATGGACACCATAGAGCAACACGGCCTCCGCGGACCGGAGACTACACACACATTTTATATCTACTGAAATATTATTTTTTGAGTAGCTGAATGTACATTATGATTTTTTTTTGCTATGAAAACTAAGCATTTATTATACTTCTGAAGACACTTATAATTTTACGCAGTATTTTAAATACAGTTTTTAACTGAGACGCTCTTAGGTAAGCAATATAATTTCAATTTGGGTTCTAGTCATATTATAACTAACATCCTTCTTAATTAATCTTTTGCCAGAGACCGCTGAAATGATTACTCTGACTACCGGAAAGCAGTATTTAATGTACAAGAACTATACTTTCACCTATCAGTTTACAACAAAAGCAGGCAAAAGATGGCGATGCACTAACACGTCTGGGTGCAAAGTTGCTATTCACCGGATGGACAGTGGTATAATCATACCATCGAAATTTGAACACAGCCACCCGGCTCCATCATATTTTAAAATGAAATGTGGAAGGTACTGTAAAGTCAAGTAAAACTTTCCACTGTACTTTTAATTCATCATCATCATTATCAGCCGCACGACGCCACTGCTGGTCATAGGCCTCCCCCAAGGATCTCCACGACGATCGGTCCTGCGCTGCCCGCATCCAATGGCTTCCCGCGACCATCACCAGATCGTCGGTCCACCTTGCAGCGGGCCTACCCACTGAGCGTCGTCCGTATTTTTAATTATTAATATATTTTTATAATTATATATTATGTATCTGCATAAGTAGTCACGTGCTGCACAAGTATAAAAAAACTGTAATATATGACATGTAAGTTTAGAAAATAAAATTAAAAATAAAAATCACAGATTTTCTTTCATAAATAATCTGATGAAAGTTTAGTGCCTATTATTTACTTTTATTTTTTAACACCACTACGCCCGTACTTGGAAAGGTACAGCCCACAAGGTTAGAATATAAAACGCGTAGTTTTTTTTTCATATTTAAATTTCGTGACTTACTATTTTAAGTAAATATTTTCCACAATATCTAAGTGTACCTATATGATTAAATTTTATTTGGGTTTTGGTTTTCTAATGTGCTTCAAAGATTTTTTATTTGACGAAAAGAAAACTGCCGAACTCTTACTGCTACTTGGAATTAAAGAATTTGTCAATAATATAGGTCAATCTAGTCAAACCCAGTTTGTTACTATTAAAACATTTAATAACTGTATACACAGTGGGAACCATAGTGTCTGATTTTTTTTCAGCATCTACTAATTTATTTATGTTTATGGTTAGCAGGTAGCTAAGTAAGTAATGTTAATTTCTGTAGAAGTATCTGCATATACAATTTTAATTAAACTTCATAAACACGACCTTTTTTTGTCTGAAACCGCTGTTATCTAAGCCATATGTCATAATTTATACAATCTTCTTTAGTCTTTTTCAGCAGACAAGTTTTTTTTTGTACCTTCGCACACAGTAAGGAATAATACTACATATGGAAAGGCGACTCTCCGCTCTCCACGAGCTGGGTTTACCTCAACCCCCAAGTCAGTGTTACTTTAGTCTTCAATCGTAAACGAGATTTTTTTGTATGACGTGTCCGGGGTGTAGTTTGACAGTTCTAAAACTAGCTCTCTTTCTTGCACTTATTACAAGTTAAGGATGGCAATAATTTTAGAGCTGTGAAGCAATGATGGTGTAATTGTTTTTCAAGTAAATAAATAAATATGGCGTACAGGGTTGACGTAAATATATGTCTGTTAACAACGGGTAGTGATAGACACACGCACACAGACACACACACACACACACATATACACACAGACACACACACATATATATACACACACACACACACACACACACACACACACACACACACACGCACGCACACACGGACTCACACACACACGTTTTATGTTTAATTTACCTAAGTTTTACTGTAAATCAAATTGTACTGGTTGCGTTGGAAGAGCGAGGCATTCCCATCACAAGTGTCATCTGACTACTTTTAGGGAAGCCCATTCAACTTGTTTGTTATAGATTTACAGAAATAAAACCCTTTTTATTTATTTTATTTTATTTTAAATAATAAATTTTATTTTTCAGTACACTTAGGGCGTTCCCAGAGAGGCGGCCGTCTCATAGTATATCAGGGTTACTCTTACAGTTTGCTGCATACCAAGAGGGACATACGGCAATGGAAGTGCTCCATGACCCAACCAGGAACCGCGAAGCGCTGCAACGCGAAGCTTTTCACAACATTCAATAATGTTGTTCTGGAATGCGCCGGCCAACATAAACATAAGAAGCCCCGATTTGTCAAATATAACGGTGTTTTAGTAAGATCTTTCACAATTTAATCGAAACATCAAGATTTAATTATATTATATTTTTATAATCTGTACCTACTCGTGATATATCCTACTACGATAGTGCTCTATCGACTCTAGCGGGCCGAACTTAGTTGTAAAAAAAAACAAGCAAAATCGACGTCAACTCAGGTGAAGCGAGAGTTGGATGTAAGTACCTCTGAGTAGCCCAATTGGGAATAGTCGTAAGCTTGTGTTATGCTGACTTAAAGTCAATTTTTGCCAAAGTGATACAAATGAAATCATAAAATGATAATGATGATAAGTTTATTATAATTAGTCAACATTCGGTCATTAGCACATATTAATACAATAATAATAATAAAAAATAATAATATTAATTAATAATATTAAATATCATATTTTTTTTCATATTAAAGTTTAATTAAAGTAGTTTCATGTTATGTATTCGATTATGTCTAGAATATAAAGTAAAACAGAGACAGGTTTTATGACAAATACCTATTGTTCATATACTTATCTAGTTCCGGAAATCACCTCAATATATTTCCTCTTTATTTTTGATCTGAAAATTATTCAGTTCCTTTTAAGGATTATTGTTGCCTATATATAATTCTTGTTCAAGCCAGGCATTTTAAACGGCGCCATCTTTTCCTTATGCTCGAAGTCTATAAAGCTCTCGACGTGTGTCTGATGTCACACTAGAGCCCCGTCACGCTAGTTGAGTAGCTGGGCGTGACGAGGCGTTTGCGCGATGCTACCGCGGCACTATCACTAGTTGTAATGTACTAACATGTCATGCTGTAAGCTTGACGTCGCGCCAAGCTTAACGCCAATAGTGTGACATCTCTCCTGTGCGTCGAGAGCTTAAGCGTCTGCGCCGCCATTCAAACTGCTGGTGTAATAAATACACGTAAAATTATTAGAGTCTGTTATTGTGCCTTAATAATTAGTAAATAAAGATGAGTACCATGTTAACTTTATAAATAATATAGATTTATTACTTGTTGTACGTTTAATAATAAAATTAAATAATGCCGTTGATTTTAAAGATGTTCTATTTGTCGGCTGCAAGTTATTGGATGATAACTTGTAGCACTACCTTTCCCTAAAATTATTAAGGCGAATCGTATCTGACTGTGCGTCAGTAATACATATCCAATCAAAGGCTTATATGACTAGTAAACATTATAGCCTGAACAATAACACCGACAATCAGGTTTCTATGACATCTACCAGTATTTTACTCCTAATTATAATTATACGAATATAGCTATTAATTATCTATTTGCACAAAGATCATTTTCTAAACATTTATTTTCATTTCAGCTTCCTTCATCTGGACTAAGAGAGGCGGGAAACATCCTCAACTGCTTCTAGCTGGCTACACTTACAGCTTTCAGAAGCAAAACGCTGACGGGAAGATCTTCTGGTACTGCTCTCGAAGACTGAAGGGCTGCAGATCATCAGCCGTCAGCGTTGGGACCAGGGCGCTGGCTATCAAACCACACGACCACCCGGCACCAAAACTGTCTAAATATATAATGTCGCGATCTGCCGAGGATATTTTCTTGTTTAATCCCAATCACTTGTATCCTGCCTAGATAGTCGGTTTAGCCAATTATTCTTAGATGTTATACAATAAGATTACTAATAATGCATGTTGCTATTGGCGAGAGTTGGATGCATCTTGGAAAGAGAGCCAAGATCGGGAGGAGTGGAAGAAAGAGAGGCGTTTGCCCTGCAGTGTGATGGTGTAGGCTAGAAATAATAATAATGACTTTGCTATATTCTCATAGATGTGTTTTGATTTGTTGTTATATCACTTACACGTGTTTAGGGATAACTCAGAAATATATTATTCGATCAAAAAAATCAAACTCGCCAGCTCTTTCCAATCCGAGATTCACTGGTGTAACGATAACACGCTCTTTCCGACATGCTCTTTTAACAGTAGTTGAACTTGCTTGTTGCTCAAAACCCTACAGGAAGATATCATATTCTTAAGAAATAATATGAAAGTAGTTAAAGACGAATAGGTTGCAGCTACTTTTCAATATAATTTACGTTCGAAGGGGCCTTAGCCAAGTTGCAAACGATTATGATAATCAATAATTTATCTCTATCCTATACATTTTTATCACAGCCGCCGTCGATTGTCTTAATCGTTTGTAATTTGGCTAACCCCCCTTCTGCCAATCTCTTACATATTCATCACTGTCTCTGTCGATTGTCATTATCGTTTGCATCTTGGCAAAGGCCCCAGGTCTGTTAAATTATTGAACAAGTCAACCCATTTTTTATTTTAAAAACCCAACAATATATCTATTTAAATAAGGGAAACCCTTGTGCTAATTCCAGTACACACAATCTAATTTTATTTTAAGTTATACTTGTAATTTTCTTATCCGCAGAAAATTAAAGGGAAAAGGAATTTTACATTGACCAATATCAAGATAGTAGTATCTATATACTACGGTTTTTACATACATGACACGAATTTTAACAAAATTATTTAATATGTGACATAATGTATATCCTGTTGACATGTTTAACCATTGAATTTATTTTATTTTATTGTATTGAAATGTAATTTATAATTTGTACTAGTACCTGTAATAAACGATAAATAAATAAATACAAAATAAAAAAATCCGACCGAATTAAGTTGACAGCACACGTCAAACAGGATACATACAGCGAGATGCCTATTTGTTTCGCCCGGGTTATTAATTAATTAATTTTAAAATTAACAACAGTCAATCATCTGTCCCTTTTGTTTGGATAAGAAAATGACAGGTATAATTTAAAATAAAATTAGGAACTGTCTGCAGGAATAAAGGCCCGTGTTAATTTTAAGAAAATAGTGGAAGATTCGCTTCTTCCTTAAAATATAATATAGGTAGTATAGGTAAGTATAAAATAAATCAGGCCTTAGGATAATCATGTTCCTCAATATATGTGCCGCATTTGAGAATATTATAGAGTAAAATTTAAATATAGGTACAAGCAAGGTTGTACAAACATTATTAGTAATATAAAAAAAATAGTCTTCGTCCTAGAAAATGGTCACTTTGCCGTAAAAAATATCTACGTTTCCAATATATTTTCAAAAGTATGTATATTATTATTTAATCAGATTTTTTTAATCATGATAACTTTTGATCGAGTTGACATAAGCTTACGTGTATATTCCCCGGTGTGAACAAAGCCCTAACAACTCGCCGAGATTTCTCAAATCATGTCTTTTTCGTTTTCTATGCCTGGCATGACTACCATTTTCTTTGGCAAAGACTTAAATCACTTAAATAAAATATTTTTTTAGAATTTAAGTAATCAAAATTAAAAAATTTAAACTAAGATCCAACTTTAATAATAACGTAATATTGGTCAGTATTTCGACTAGCTTCTCCTATGATTATAATTAATAAGTAGGTATTGTACGAGCATTTATCCACTAGTAATACATTCTTCCGTAAAATATTATGTAGATCAAATTAGGTGCTTAATTTTGATTAAAGGCTATGTTAAGTTTAAGTAAAAATGTATCTTTTGACTCAAAAAAAGTATATTTCTTATTTTTTTGTGGGAAATATACTTATTCTTATTTTGTTCGTGCTAGAAAAAGAAGATCTCCTATTCTTTATATTTAAAATATTAGTAATTTATAGTTTTACACTTACTCGGAGAACTGTATATAATTACAGATCGATCATTATTTAACTTTTTAAGTAAGTATATAGTTTTTAAGAAAAATCGAATGTTTCGACAAATTATCTATTGCTTAAATAATAATAATTCGTAGTTTTTGAGGTATTTTTTTTTTGTAGTAGATAGTAGTAGTAATTTTGTAGTTGTTCCTTTGTTAATTAAGATTTTGTATACGTATATCTTCTTAAAATTTAAATTTAGAAGTTCTATCAATAAAAATGTATCGAGAAAAAATCTTATTTGTTTTAATTTTCCTGTTGTTAATTTCAAAGGGCCAGGTGTCTTTCTAACACTGAATTTCACCGAAGCAAGTATTACGTGGGTAGTTCTGCAGATTAGGGTTTTTTCCTTAATTTATTATTTTATAAAAAAAAAACACGAAATGCGTATTTATATAATTAGTAAGAAACTGTTTTTGTGTTAAAGTAAGCTCTTATTGGGCACTAAATACCTATCAGCACGATCAAATAAAAAAAACTCAAGAATGAATATTAGACAAAAAATTCTGATCCCTGTTAAGTAGACTTCCCAGAATTCATAATGAGTCAAAAACAATATTGCAAACAAGGTTTTATATTTTATTATTAGGTTGTATAAAATAAACCCTTTTTTACAGAAATCATCACTTCTAAACTGAAAAAGCTGCGAAGTAGAAAAGAAATATTGGAAAGAAAGCGTAAAAATGAGAGGGAACGCTATGCCAGAATGAAAAATGATTCAGTAAGATGGGCCGCTTATAAAGAAAAGCAGAAACTAAAATATTTACATTTGTGGCGTTCTAGGTGTGATGGTTGAATGGTGTGCTGGTTTTGTAATTTAAACGACCACATAAAGTAATATTTGAAAGTTTATTGGTTTTTCACTTATTCACATATTTTACACTTTTATTATCAATGTTTTATAAATCAACATGTTTTTAGTATTCGTTGAATTAATCAATTTAACACAAGAAAATATGAAATATGTATGCATCCATTTTTGATGCCAAGAAGGAAGTCAACTCTTTGTCTATGACAATACCTTTTTAATAGTAACAAAACCATAGATATTTTTATATTTTGTTCGTGGTCCGAACAACATTATAAAGCTACGGGAGTAATAAAAACAATTAACGTAATGACTGCAGGAAGTCGTAGAGGTAGTAGCTCTTCTAAATACTACAAGAAAATGTGAGCCATTAAAAGGCTTCTGATGATACCTATTTAAAATATAAATAATGAATCTGACACACAAAAATGTCTTCATCAGACCTTTTTATAATTTTAAGATTAGAGTTAGGCAATGGCTGTAATGTAAACCATGTGGAAGTATTTAATATAAATAAAATATTAGCTCATCGGTGAGCGATGTTACTTGCAGCCACGCGTCTTAAACGCATCGGGCCCTATGGATTGGATAATGTAACAAGCACCTTACAAACCGTGGACAAAAATGATACTACAACAGGTAGCGAAACAATTGTCTGAGACATACATATAATGTTGATTTTGTGTTATCATCATCATAAGCCCATTAACGTCCCCACTGCTGGGGCACGGGCCTTCCCTATGGATGGATAGGGAGATCGGGCCTTAAACCATCACGCGGGCCCAGTGCGGGTTGATGGTTATTAACGACTGCTAATGCAGCCGGGACCAACGGCTTAACGTGCCTTCCGAAGCACGGAGGAGCTCGAGATGAAAACTTTTTTTGTGGTCACCCATCCTATGACCGGCTTTTGCGAAAGTTGCTTAACTTCAACAATCGCAGACCGAGCGCGTTTACCGCTGCGCCATCGAGCTCCTCAATTTGTGTTATATGAGTTGTTTTCTTCTCTGTATTCTCTGTAGGTACCTACCAGAGGAAAATCATAATTTCTGTGAGTATACTTCTCTGTTTTACCGTATACTTTTCTTTAATCATACATACATAAAGTCACCCCTATTTTCCGTTGAATAGGCGAGACCACGAAAATACAGTTAAGTATATCTGACACACCACTATCATTAAAGTCTTCATGTATGCTCGCCGGTTTTGAGTACTCTTGACCTGGAATTTCCTTGACAATCGTGAATTGAGCGTGGTATGTACGCCTTGGCCTCCCCTCTTTTGACACTATCACTTCACCTGCACCTTATTTTCCTATACATCCCGTCTATTTTCATTAATTCGAATTATCTAACCATCCCTTTCTCAATTCTCATCACTACAACCTTAAGCATTTTCAATCCACTGACCTCATCTTTTATTCTTGCAGGAATGCTAATACCATCAGGGAAAGGCAAGCACCCACTCCTCATGTACAAAAACTTCACCTACACATACAAGGTGTTATCAAGTACTGGCGTCCTTTGGCATTGCTCGAGAAGAACAAGAACTGGCTGCAAAGCGTTTATCAAATCGCGACCAGATAAGCTGAATGCCATCATAGCTGGCTACGATGAACACTGTCATAATCCTAGATATGGAAACCTGAAGTTATAGAACTCAAACCTAGATTCTATTACTTAAGTTAGAGTCTTGGTGCTAAGCGATCAATTTTAAAATGTATTAAAGAATGATTTACATCCGTATTCTAAGATGTTAACTCGAATCTTCCTCGTCCTCAGTTGAGGAGACCTTAAGGAAGACCTCGAATTCAGCTCAAAATCGGTATTCTTAGACGTTGCATCAACCTTATCTCGATTTTACTCCAGTGAGTTGGAAGCATGACGTCATTATTTTCTGATTATTTTGTTGGCAGTATGATATGCTCGACTCCAGTGAGTAAAGCCCTCAAGTCGAGAACGTAAATGTTAACTTAAAATACGTAAATCCTTAGCTGAGGCCGAGACGAGTGGAGGAAGTTTTGAGTTAACATCTTTTGGGTATTAGTCTTGAGAAATTTAACAAGATTTATCTTAATAATGGTAAGTGTTTGTGACTGAACCGAGCCTCTGTCTGATGTGATTAAGATCAAGTACACGATTTAGTATAAGGGACGCTAGCGGTGTTTATACCACCCAAACAACGATTTGAAGAATTCTTACTGACGCATTTATAAATAAAGTTTTCTATTATTAGTAAAAAACAATAAACCTAGTTAAAACCTATCGACGTGGATTAGTTTGGTGATACCTGTTGAAATGTATAAAATGACTAAGTACTAATTAATATAATAGTTAACAACTTTTGTTATATTTTTAAGATATAAATTTATAACTGATTTCGCAAAGTAACGCCTGTTTTATTGAGTGATGTAGATATTATAATATTTATATTCTGTATTTTAGTATACGACATGGAATATTTTGGTGATACCCGTTGAAATGTGTAAAATGACTCCGTACTAATTAATATAATAATTCACAACTTTAGTTATATTTTTAAGATATAAATTTATAACTGATTTCCGCAAACTAACGCCTGTTTTTATTGAGTGATGTAGATATTATAATATTTATATTTTGTATTTTAGTATATTGTAAGTTCTTGCTGATAATTCATTGATGATTATTATGACAATTTCTCTTTTAAATATCGTTATATAAGTTAGAGATTTTCTGATTAATGTTAGCTTAAATATATATAATTTTAGGTGCTACAAATTAAATTGTTTTTTAAAAGATCATGTTCAATTATAATATAGATTATGTACCTACTAAATACGTTTTTTTATTTATTAGTTTAGTTAATAAAGCTATTTTTAGAAAAATAAAAAATGAATGTTGTTGTTTCTTCCGAAAACAGGTTAATCAAATAATTTATTTTTATTACTTTTAGAAGCTTTAAGAAGATTGCGAGCACTCAAGAGGAGAAAAAGAAGAAACGCGGATCCATCAAAAAGAGAGACGAAGAAGCATGTAGCAGAAATGGCAGAACACGAGAAGAGAAACGCGAGACAGATATGGAGGGAAAGGAAAAGAAGATATAGGGAGAGGAAGAAATTTGAAAATGAAAATAGACATATATCGATAGCTGTAGAAGAATTTGCTAAGATTGGGTTCCATCCGGCTACGGACAGTGACAGTTCATGAGATTTGGAGATATAGCCCCTATATCTAAAGAGTTCAGTTATAAATGGTTATATGACACAGAAAACTTCTTAAATGAATTATACTATTCTACAAAAAATATTTGTAGATCAATCGTTAACAGAACCGTTATCATTAATCGCCCGCACCTATTTTATGTGGTTATATTTTAATCAATTAATTGTTGCTTTTTGTAAACTATTGTTTCGTATATCATTGACATAAAATCTTGACTATTATTTTTTCGTTATTTAATCCAATGCACTGAACATTGTAGGTTATAATGTATATGAATCTACCGTTAACTAACATTAAAAGTGATATGAAATGTCAACTAGTTATTGTTAAAAGATTTTACAGTTGTAATAAAATTTATTAATATTAATACTTTTTTCAATTGTCACTTTGATATTGCAAAAGTCGACTAAAGTGGTGCACATCTAGTTAGAATACTTTAAAGTAAAAGAAGTTTGTAGGTATCGTTTGCAATGTCCCCGATTGATCCTCCATGGTTTATCCCACCCAGACATACGATTTGGAAAGGTATATGCATGTTAGTCGTCGCGGCACAAATTATATCGAGGGCTTCGACCATGGACCAGCCGTGTGTTGTCTATCTACATAGATAGCATTCGCTGCGTGTATTCATCAAAGCTCTCGATATAATTCGCGCCGCGCGCGGCGTAGTTGGCATGGAGACCCTGCTGGTTCCTTCCATAAATTTTAAATTTAATATCAATGCTCGCCACTAGCGCTCTTCTTTGTGGTATAGGTAGTATATTATTACTAGATGTAGCTACCCGTCATCTAGTGACAGTATGTCGTATCATTATGAACACTTTGACAGTACAAATGCTCGCCACCAGAGCTCCAGTTGCGTGTTTCAGCGACAAAATTTCTAGTATGGCGAGGAACCTTCTGTTTTACCTAGTAAATTAGTCCAAAGGACGTCGTTAAATTCGGCCAACAGGTATTGACTTTTCCAATATTATGAACTATCAGCGACAAGCAGTATCTTGACGAGAAAAAATATTTTTGCCAAATTAGGAAATTTTAACAGCACAGGCCTAAACCAATGATTGTCGAATTTGTTATCGAGTTCATGTTTGGATCATAAATTATTATCATGTGCTCTGCGGTGAAGGAAAACATCGTGAGGAAACCCACATTCTCGAGAAATTCATTTTCGGAGGTATGTGACGTAACCTGTATTGGGCTGGTCAGACAGGCAGTCGCTTTTGTATAATACCGGATCTCTAAAATCTTCAGGTTAGGTAAGCGGACCCTGTGAAAAAACGGGATAATGCTAGGGAGATGATGAGGATATTTTAACAGCTTCTCTATAGTCTTTTTCAGAACATCGCCAAGAGGAACGAGACAGATGGTCGTAGACGGATATGCGTTCATCTGCAGGAGTTATTGTTTGAACCATTTGAAGAAGACTTGGAAATGTGCCACACACGCCGGCTGCACTGCCAAAGCTCACACCGTTCAGGATCAGCTGGTCATCCTACACAATGTACATCAACATTCAGTGACGTATATGGACTGAAATGCGAAATAAGTTTTTTACGGTTACATCTATCAGACTTCTTTGCAGAACTAGGAGTAAACAAAAAAAAGGATTGGTTCATATGAGTTATATCCTCTTCAGTATAAGGGTCGATAGACTGGTGCTGTCACTATATTATGTTTCAACATTTATCTATCTCGGGGCGTACGCTAAAACTCGCGCGGTTTAGACCTACTTAAGTTGGATAACTGTACGAACTTGTTAATCGTCCAGTGTAAGTTAAACTTGTTAATCGTACTCCGTACGAATGCACGCGGTTCGACGTGTGCGATCAGCTTACACTGGGTGATGAGCAAGTGTGTAGAATTATCCAACATTAGTTGGTCTGACCCGCGTAAGTATTAGCTTATGTCCTAAGGACTACAATCCTGCCTGATCGGATGGACATATATTTAACCAAATTTTAGATTGACAGCTCTTAAGATGGTGCCGTCCATCACTTACAATAAGGGCAAGAAAGAGATAGAGCTAATTTTAGTCCTGTCAAATTGATATAAAACTAAATTAAAGGTTGTCCGAATCGACACCATTACCAACCTAATTTCTGCAGATAGCCGTTTGGTGACTGTCTACATGGTTAGAAACAATGAAAGTGAGTGAGTGGCTGAATACAGCAGACAGTTTTGAATTCAACCAATGAATGCTCCGAAGAAAAGCTAAACCGAGTTGATATCACATTGTAGAATTAAGAAAAAATAAATGGTTCGTGATAGTATTTAGGCCTAAGAATAACTCTATCGGCTGGCTACGATGGAAAAACACAGGATTTGTATCAAAATAGAATCTTTCGTATTTATTTACTAGTAGCTTATACTGATTCTGAGTATTTAATGTTTTGGAGTTACATACTGCTACCTCAGTAGTTTTAAGATCATTTTTAAGTATCATGTGTATATTAGTTTTTATGTCATAAGAATTGCTGGATATTGCCAATTACATTACTTCACGATTATGTTCATTACACACAACATAACATTAAATATTTTAATAGATATTTCTGTTTTATTGCTGGTAGGTAAAACATCTGATAACATTTCTGCTAATTGACTCAAATATAACTAATCTGGTTGTAAAACTATCTGCCCGATAAGTTCTAGTTAAGCAAGTTCTAGAGGAAGTTGACACTGATGAGCCATGTAATTAGAAATGTTTTTGATGTGAAATAATTGCTTCCTAAACCTAACATAAGCTCACGTCTATAATCCCAATTGGCGTTATCAGAGGCAGGTGCAGTCATGAGCAATATAATGTACCTACTTTAGGACTCTGTCGCACTAACATATTTGACATTTAGTGAGACTTACAGTTCAATTTGTCAAAAAAGTTAATGTGATATGGTACCAAAGTGTATACACATATTAATGCTCGTGACCGTACATGCATCGCAAGATGAACTAAGTACCTACCCACGCTTCACTGAGCTTTCTCTTAGACGAACGTGATAGGCTGTCAGCAGTATCGCCGTCCGCAAAGGTCGAGCCAACTGTGTTATTGAAAATTTCACATAAGATAAAAAATAATATATTATTTTATTTAGTATTACTAACTCAAACATCTGGAACGTTGTACCTTTTGAAGTTTCGCAGTGACAAATACACTCCATCCATGTCTTCAACGACTCAAGAACTCTCAAAAGGCTAATATTTTAACCACGTTTTGTAATATTTAACACTTTCAGAGCCATATTTTACAAAGTCTCAACGAGGGAAGAGAGTCCTGAACATTGGTGCTTATAAATTTTACGAGAAAATGTCCTTGGACTTTTTCAAAAGCCGATGGTTGTGTGCTCGGAACTATTATAACCCTCCATGCAAAGCGTATGTTGTCACTTACAACGATGTTGTGATTACGCATTCTGGTGCACATAATCATAGTTGAATAATGTATGTTAATAGACGTGGTAATATTATAATATTTAAAATAAATTTTAAGAAGTGTTAAAAATTGATATATATTTATATAAATAAACTTCAAAACTAGATGTGGTTAATAATCTATGTTGTTCACGGTTGTTGCGTTTTTATTTTTGTTCCGAGATGTTTCGTAAAATTCTTTAGTAAGATAATCTAAATGAAAGCCAAAATAATGTTAGGTTTTTGCATTTAACTTGGTAATGGTCAAAGGACTGTTATGCTATTTCGAAGTAAAAGTATTAATAGATTAACACAAAATCGCCAAGAAATCCCTATTTATTACTATTTAATATTTACCTATCGAGGTCATATAAGGGTTTTCAATTAACAGAAAAAAATAGTTTACAGAACTAGGCAGAACAGCATTAGGCGATAAAATGAAGGACCAGATATTTTTGTATATTAGGAGGAATGAATAAAATAAAATTTAAACACTTCAGCGGTGAAGGAAAACATCGAATGAAGGAAACCCACATTCCCGAGTAATGCATTTCGGAGGTATGTGAGCTAACCTTTATTGGTCTGGCTTCCCCTTCGCAGGGTCAAATAGACGGTCGCTTCTGTAAAAAAGCCGGATCTGTTAAATCTTTAGGTTACCTAACCTAAAGATTATACAGATTATTAGATTAAGCGGACCCCGTAAAAAATGGGATAACAGGAGATGATGATGAGTAAAATAAAAGAGATGGTCATCTACATCGGATTTAACCTAACGGTTGTACTGTTCAAATCTTCTTTCAGACTCAAACATCTACTTCTCGATGTCGCAACGCGGCGGGAGCATCCTCCATGTTGGACAATATACCTTCAACAAGAGAAGCTCTACCACTACAGGATCTAAAGTCACTTGGATTTGCACCAGATATTACTACTCTACTCCTTGTAGGGTCAAAGTGGAAACAGCTGGAAATCAAATTCTTAGTATGACTGGAGAACATAATCACTGATAGAACAGCAAAACCGTTATACAAATAAGAAAGTCGACATATTCCCATTTTGCATTGAGCACCTAATTTAGAATTATCTTTACAAAATAAGTGCCGAGAATAAAAGTCTTCTTATGTGGGTACAAAAAAGATTTGAACAATATCTATGTTTTGTAGGAAGTAGATTATAAATAGATCATGTATAATTATAAAATTAGGTTACTAAAAAAATATATAATTTTACACGTCTACAGTTTAGTTTCAATTAAATTATTTACCATTTTATATAGCATTTGATTATTCCGTTTTGTCTATCAGCCCCATGCTGCACAGCATGCTGCACAAATATCGCGTTCGTTGCGCTTAAAAATACGCCGCAATATTTAATGCCGTTAAAACTCCCATGTATTTTGCATATTTCTTGAATTATCTTCAGCGGTTCCTGGGCAGATCCTGACGACGTACAAGGGAGGCCAGGTGCTTCTGCTTGGGACTCATCGGTTCCACAGAGAATACGGTCGCGAAGGGCGAAGCTATTGGCGCTGCACCAAACGATTGGTCTACTCTTGCAAATGTAACGTCAGGATCATCAATAAAAGAATATTTGTCTTAGGTCAACATAGTCATCCTTAGAACAAAGAGTAGTAAATCATACGGACTTATTTTTCAGTCACCCCTAATATTGTCAGATATACCAGACATACCATAGATTCTGAAGTAAGATGTTCCGTGTTGCGGTGGACTGGTTACACAGTCGGTTCCGGCTACTGTTTACCTAAGTATGTAGTCGTTAGACGAGGCATATCAGGAGCCTAGGGCAGCTCAATACAATAGTAAACTTGCTACCAAGTGGGGAATGCAATCCCGACTCGAGATCCCGCGGAATTGGAAAGATCAATCCCACGAGATCCCGAAATTTTCGGGATGGCTGAAAACGATGAAAGCTGCTTGTTTGTGATAAGGAGGTCGGGATCCCGCGAGATCGGGATTACATTCCCTACTACTATGGTTGATGTGATCAGTCATTGATCTCACAACTCACACGATAGAAGATGGTAGATTTTGAACAACATTTCTCAAAAACAAATGTCAAATCGTAAAGTTTTCAGGGTTTCACACACTGTCGATTATATATAAAAAATAATAATATTGGTTATAATGTTGTTCAGAATCGTTAACACATTTATCACAGCACCTTAATGTTTATTCACCAATAATTTTTAAGAAATCAAATTCCTTGTACTAAATAAAGTAAAATACTAAATTTGTTATTTCATACTCATTTCTTGGAATGTTTAAAATCTGTCGAATTATAATAACCTTGTGGTTTTTATTGTATTTTAAACTTAAATTCAATTTTGATATAAGTAGTAAATTTTATTTTTAATATTAACAATAAACGGTTATTTGATTATCATTTTTCATTTTAGAGGATGTTAAATAAAATTTGAAAACATGAATATATGTATGAAGTTATGTTTTCCTTTTTTAGCCGAACCCTTTTTTTGGTTTTTATTTTAGTAACGTTTTGTAGCTAGAAGTTGAAGCTTTGCCTTTCGATATTAATCTAAACAAGGTATTTGTTTCAGAACCACCTAACGAACCTATGAATCTTCTTATAACTGGAGTGACATCTCAAGCTTTCAATGAAAACTCTGATGATGACGTCATTGAAGTAGTCAGAGATGAAGCTCCTATAGAAATACTATCGGACGGCGAAGAATTAGAAATGGAACGGCAGAACCATCATCAGCAATCTGTTATACAAAACTTCCATTTTACGTCATTTCCTCCCATTGATGTTGGTAAAGAGAAAAATGACTTGGGGGATGTTGAAGATCCACTCAAAAATGATTCTCCCTTGTCTAATGATAATAATGTTCCCGAGAAAGAACCAACTTTAACGTCTGTGGCGGTACCAGTCATAGCACTTCCTCCTCCTCCATCTGAAGCGATTCCCCAAACTGATGAAATTCCTCAAGAAGTTAATAATGGCATTAATGATGCCATTGAAAATACCTGTGGTGATCAACCAAAGGTTGATAAAGCAAATACTATCGTCGACACAGTAGAACAACAACTTGAAGTATTATTTACTGACGATAAACAGGAAAAAGAAAAAGATAACGCCAAATCTGCAGTACCAACGGAAAATAACGTCAGTGACAATATTCAATCTTAACTTCACAAATACACGCACTACATTTACTTAAGTTGTTAATAATTTAGTATAGTATTAATCATCTTCCAGGTAATTAATGTAACTTTCATTTGCATTTTTATTTCAATACGTAGTTCTTAAGAAAACAAGGTCATCATATGTGATTAACTGATTAGCTACACATTCGTACCTAAGATTTTTTTGATTTGTGGAAATCTCACACAGTGAAAAAGAAAAAAAAATGTTCCTTTTTTGTCATACCTATTATGTTTTTCTATATCTCTGATAGCTAATAAATGTGTTTATTGACTTTATGCTTTAGCAAGATCGTCTTATTTTTACTTTGTATGATATTTTCCTATAAAATATACACTAACGTTGGCATTTATTTTTACCTATCTACTATTAAAGTAGGTACATATATACGCATATATATTACTACTACTTCTAAAACGTATTGCGTACTTAGCTGCATGACTTTGTTTTTATCAAGAATTTAACCTTTTTAATATCATATAACAGATACTTTATTGCACACACACACACACACACAAAATTATAAACACGAAAAGATTCTTCAAATCTGTTGTATGTGGCTGTTTCCTTTATTAAGAATAATGTCTCTTATATTTTTCAACGGCCTCCGTGGTCCAATGGTTTGAGCGTCGGGCTCACGATCCGGAGGTCCCCGGTACAAATCCCGGTGGGGACACATGACGAAAATCACTTTGTGATCCCTAGTTTGGTTATAGGACATTACAGACTGATTGTCGGAACGTGCTTCGGAAGGTACGTTAAGCCGTTAATCCCGGTTACTACACACTGATGTAAGTTAGTAGTCATCACACATAGTAGATAGTAGTCATATCAGGGGCCTTTGGCGGCTCAATATTAACCCTGACACTAGGGTTGATGGGGTTGGTAATCCACCTCACAACCCACACGATAGAAGAAGGCTCCAATGTCTGAATTCGTGGAGATTAATGGCGACATCTTCGTCAAGGCGTCAACCACTTCACCATCACAGGACCAGCGGGCGCTGCCGCTGCCACCTCTTCATCAAGTCTCCAGTTTACGCCGTCACTTATAACAATATCATCGTTCTAAGTATTCAAAGATACTTACAATCACAGCCCTTATTTTAAATAAAGATCATATATTTTTCAAGGCAAAAGTCTTAATTTCGGAAACTGAAATAAAATATTACTTACATCGATATTTTTTATCATAATATTGAGTTATGATGTAAAAATGAACGCACCCACATCTGTCAATGTCATTTTAGTCTATTGTCAAACTCCATTTTCGCACCCAGTGTAACCCTCGCCTTATACCGCTTTCTTAATCCTATTATCCTTTATCCGCTCTACGTGTCCAAACCAACTTAACATTCCCTTCTCAATCTTAGTCATTATGTTATCTTTTACATCATTATATATCTCTCTTATCACACTGTTCCTTACTCTATCACTGAAGTAACTATATTGTGATAGTTTTTTTAAATACCTGTTTTAATTACTTCTTTCCTTGAACAAAACTAATCCTACTTCAACTTTCTAGGTACCGGCACGACTCAGATGGCTGCTTTCATGGAGGTTAGCGGTAGAAACGTCCTCATGATTGGCGACAACCGGTTCATGAAGCACTACATTAGTCGCCGTGGCAGGACCCGCTGGCGCTGCTGCAAGTCCTTCAACAAGTGTCGAGCCATCGCCATCACCCACGGCAACGTCATCGTCAAGCTCAACGATACTCACAACCATGGACCTGGTCCGTTCGTCACCCGACCTAAAAGGGATTTTCCAGCCTAACATGGTTTACTAGATTTGCTAATACAATACTAGATTTTAGTCAAATATTCCCTCTAGTTCTAAGGAGAATCTGCTCAATAGAACTAATGGGAACTAAGGAAAACACGAACATAATTAGAGTTTTAAGAAATGCGATGTTTTAAGGCGTACCCTAATGGGTACGACATATTTTTTTCAGTTGATCATGTTTTTCGTAGCATATATCGGAGCAACTAGTCAAAATGACTTGTGGCCCCTTAGTAACAACTAAGTATATGACTTTATACTACACCTACGCGGAAAGTCCCTTTTTCCATTTTTGAAAAGGGGTAAGAAATTGTAACATAACTTAATAAGCGGAAAGAAAAAATGTTTGAAAATATCTTCTCCCAGTTTTCTAAATTTAAATTTTGTGACAACATGTCAAAAGACAAATACTAGTGGAAAAGGGCTTTACGTGTAGAGGATTCGATTCCGGGAACCCGGTCATATTTTATTCCCGAAATTTTCGGGATTGAATTGAACGAATCCAAACGAATATTTATTTTTCATATAAGTCAATAAAATATGCGTGTAACAAATGTGTAAATGTGTGTAAAATATCCGCTTCTCGTCGTGTAAGTATTGATAGCATTTTTCTTAACAAAATGCATTAATTTGTCTAAATAAATATAGATGAAAACCAACGAGTGTTATTGTCTGTAGCATGCCTTAAGCATACTTTATTTTTTTTCTGCATTATATTCTTTTTTATACTAAACAAGTACTAACTAAACAAGTTTTAAATAGATGATGTTTTTTAAGTTTATACGAAAATATAAAAAAAAACTAGGCAATTATCAAACTAATAAATTATTTAAAAGTGTCTAGTTTGTTGTTTATTATATCAAGAGAAAGTATAATTTTGTTTTGTTTTTTGAAGATTTAACTAAAGATTTAAAAAAAAAGAGTTGAATTTGATATATTTCACTGTCTTTTTGTTGCCACTTTGTATTACCAATACAAGCCCGGGACTATCCCGGGATCCCGAGGTTAACTTTCGATAATTCCGAAATCCTGGGATTAGAAAACATGACCGGGATCGAATCCTCTAGTTACGTAGGCTGTAAGCATTTAAAAATAAATAAAGAATAATAGAACAATATATTTTTTTAAATGACATTCGCACGCGGGTCTCCATTTTTATGTTATACAAATGTTACAACAATTTTTGCTATTTTCCTTGTAGGTGTCGTATAAGCACTCTCGTATTTATCACTCGGAAGAAAGTACGATTCCGTTACAATTACGATTAAGTAATCGGTCACTTTCTTTCGGTGAACAATGTACTATTATGTATGTGTAAGATCTGTTGTACGTTATCCGTTGTGTAGTCTCGGTTTCCACTGATATTAATGGTAGTGAGAAATCTAGTCATTGTAAAGAAGTCAACTGTATCTTTTATAGGATCTAGTTTACATATAACCAGACCTGACCACCACCACCGGGCCAGATTACCAGACCTCTAGAGTGGTTTACCAGATTTTTGTCATATGAAAAAAAATAAGGCCCGGATTTCCAGACACAATAGTTAAACAATGGTATTTGGATTTTAAAAGGACTTTGGGCCTTACGACCATATAGTATTTTATTAAAAAAAACTCGGTACACCGATACCGGTTTATACGGTATTCCGTAAAACACCGAACCGGAGGTTAGGTTAGGTTAGGTTAGCGGACCCTATGAAAACGGGATAACGGTAGGGATACAATAATGATGTTTTTATAAAATATTTTGAAGATATTTTTTGTTCTTGCAAATCGGATATTGGAATAAAAGTTTAGATCGGTGTTCGTTATTGTCGTATTTGAATAAGTATAACATAATTTTATAAGTTTTCTTGTGAGTAGTTTCGTGATTTTAAGAATCTAGATTTATAGTTGTTATCTAAAAATCTAAATAGGTACGTAGTTATTCTATCTACCTCAATAACTTTCGAAACAAATTGTGCCAGTTCTTCAATGTAGTTTTTATTGAAACCTATAAGTCCTAACCAGCTATAAATGTTAGCCATTTTGTGTTTGTTTCGCCACATGCTCTATGCTGATAAACGTTTGATTGACTAACCAGTACTTGACTGGCAGATAGGCTATCAGGCAGGTTATCAGCTACTGGTAAAACAGCTGCTTAATATTATACAAGGTGTTAGTGACATCGTTATGAAAACTTTGAGGGATGTTTCAGACCATGATTCTGAATTGATATCAAGTGGAATTTCCTATCGGAAAACTCAGAATCATGTTCTGAACCATCCCCATCTGTATTCGTTACGATGTCACTAACACCCATACCTACTTGTATGGCTATCTGTATGTACTTGTATGGGGTGTAAGTGACATCGTAACGAATACTGAGAGGGATGATTCAGCTCATTATTCTGAGTTAATATCAAGTGGAACTTCCCGTCGCAAAAGTATAGAACTGAAAATAATTTAAAAAAAAAACACAAATATGTTGTTGAATTTTCCGACAGGAAATTCCACTTGATATTAACTCAGACTCATAGTCTGAATCACCCCCGTCAGTATTCGTTACAATGACACTTACACCCTGTATATTATACTTACTAAGTAATGAAGGACTTTCCAGGCTATCTTCCCCAAAAATAATAAGATGCCTTAAAGATGGCGTTGCTGTCAACATTTTACGTAATTTTTACCTATTTTCTCATTACTCCCGAGTAATAAAATTAAAAAATACATAATTAAAAAAAAATACAATGTGATGGCAGAAACATATGGCTTCTCTTTATTTTCATCAGAATAATAATAGATGGAAGATGTAGTTCTACCTGGGTGTAAAAATGTATCGTCATTTATACCCAAAAACAAAGATATTTGGATTTTAAATGCATAATAATATATGTCTGTGATCCATGAAATTAGAAGGTTAAACGAAGCAAAATCTTCACAACGCCATCTATATTGTTTTTGAGGAAAGAGTGAGTAACCTGGAAAGTCCCTTATTGATAGAAGTAAAAAATATGGAAGTCAGGAACACGACCCAAATATCTAAATTTGGCAAACTGTAATAGTAGGTCCCTAATACGTTTTCAAGAAGTTTTTGTAGTAGCTCTATAGGTTGTAGTAGTAATTTGTAATCCTTTTTTGAAAAGTTTTTATTGACATTAGATTTTAAGACATCTATGAAATAACGATGTAGCAATACATTTATTGTACTTAAGTTAGTTGTACGTGTAATCCAACAAATGGAATTCGTAAAACAAAACCAGTTTTTCATTTTGAACTAGAAAACTACCTTCGTTTTCCAGCTTCTGAAGAATGTCTGCGTTTTAGCTTCCAGAAAATTTATAGATAACACTTATAAAATAAATAAATAAAAATAAAAATCGTTTATCGATGACACTGAGCTCTTGTGGCTAAAATAGTAAAAAATGAGAGGATATTTTAAAAAATATATTATTTTTCCGATCTTTTTTTTTATACGTGTACCTATTGCAATAGGCGAAGCGATAGAGTCGTAGGACAGGAGTCCTAGTACACCTTTGCAATAACCTGTTCTGGGCGCCATCCCACTCGCGTCAGACAGAGTACTACGGGGCGGAAGGCAAGACAGAAACCACTGCCCTATTTTTCCCTAAAAAGTAGCGTGGAGAATGCTACACCGACAAGAGCGTGGCTCTTAAATTAGTCATGACCTGGCGCAATGTATCTTCTTTGATGACTAAAATTGTAATAATCTACCTACCTACTAATAATAAATAATCGCTCCATTATAGGCCTCGTTAATGCCTTCGGGAAAAAAAAATAGTCTATGTACGTAGAAAAAGGTAAATTATTCAGCATTTTCAAATATTTGCACATAATCAAAATCGTCTACTACAATATCGTTTAATATTTCAGGATTGAAGTACATACAAGGTGAAAAAGGTAGAGGGAAGATTTTCGTAGCGGGATATGAGTTCGTACGCCATTTTGAGACGGGGTTCGGTAAAACAAGATGGCGGTGTCGCAGGTACCATTACCATTACGAAAAATGCAGAGCCGCTCTTTGGACTTATGGCAATCAGTTGGTGAAGTCTAATCTTGTGCATAATCATGATCCTGAATAGTATTAAGAATCCTTCTCTTGTGTGTAGACTGTCTCACCTGTTACTCAGTATTAGTATTATAAAAATTAGTAAAGTAGATTAGTTCTACAATTAGTAAAAAAGTGTAAGTTTCGGATCAAATTGTATTGCATTAACGTATTAGCTATACTTACCTACCCATATGAATCAATAAACACGTATAATTAAATAAATATTCATTAGAGCATTTTATTTATTGTATAAATAAGTTACTCAAAAATGTATTTCCAATTTGTGTTATTTATAATTCTACTTAAGTCATAATTATACCTACTAGTATACTGCTTATTGGCTATTGTATGAAGTACATTATAATAATTCTTCATTAACCTGTATTGTAATTATTGTAACCTAGTAGAAAACTTTACTAATCTAATCTAGCCTACAAGATCCCACTGCTGGGCAAAGTCCTCCCCTTCCTCTTTCTTTCGCGGTCCTGTGCGTACTCCGGCCTGTCCCTCCGGCAAGCATCCAAGAAAAAAAGAAGCGTGGGTTCTCGAAAGAGATGGCGTGAGAAAACTTTACTAACAAATAAATATTTTATAACGATAATTACAAACTTACAGTACTAAATCCTGACTAACAATCCATACGCTTTTAGCTCACGAACTAACAAGGATAACGGAACTAACACTAATTTCCTTTCAGCGAGAATCGTCAGGGGCAATGGGTACCCAAAACTGCAGTACCAAGGGTTCTTCTACAGACCTCATAACGCTTATAGACGACGGAGGATGCAGCTGTGGTACTGCAGATACAGGAACAGCAGAGATTGTCGAGCTATCATCAGGACTTTGGACGGAAAACTAGTCGACGGTCGTCCGGACTTCCCCCATAGTTGTGTGCCGCAAGGAGCTGTTATACAACCCTGGCATTTTTCTCCGCTTGGGAAGTACGCGTAAATTTTGTTGTTGATTTTTTAATTTGGTTTTTGGTAAGAAGTAGGTATTTGAAGGATTTTTATTTTATAAAACTCGTCCGTGCTTAAGGAAACTCGCAAAGAGATAAATCACAAAACCATGCATGGACAGGATGAGGACCTTAG
Organism: Pectinophora gossypiella; assembly: GCF_024362695.1. Taxonomy (NCBI): domain Eukaryota; kingdom Metazoa; phylum Arthropoda; class Insecta; order Lepidoptera; family Gelechiidae; genus Pectinophora; species Pectinophora gossypiella. Next base: position 13,310,640 of record NC_065413.1, on the reverse strand, counting down.
TCATTTCTCTTCAGTACAGTGTTGAGCAATATAATGTACCCACTTTAGGACTCTGTCGCACTAACATATTTGACATTTAGTGAGACTTACAGTTCAATTTGTCAAAAAAGTTAATGTGACATGGTACTATCATCACATCATCATCAGCCCATTAACGTCCCCACTGCTGGGGCACGGGCCTTCCCTATGGATGGATAGGGAGATCGGGCCTTAAACCACCACGCGGGCCCAGTGCGAATTGATGGTTATTAACGACTGCTAATGCAGCCGGGACCAACCGATTAACGTGCCTTCCGAAGCACGGAGGAGCTCGAGATGAAAACTTTTTTTTTGTGGTCACCCATCCTATGACCGGCCTTTGCGAATGTTGCTTAACTTCAACAATCGCAGACCGAGCGCGTTTACCGCTGCGCCACCGAGCTCCTCAATAATAAGATCAGACTTCCAAAAACGCTAAAACCTGTGTTTTATCGGTAGGCACCTTCAGTCTTTGACTGCAGTCTTCGCCGTATCTGTTTTCATCTCTTTTTATATATCATGTCATAGGTATTAAATTTGCCGTTTGAAAAAGGAACACGCTCGTCCCGGCTTGGCAATATGCGGGTACAAGTCGCGTCCGAGACTTTTTTGATTTAATTTTCTCTCAATAAGTTCTTGCTTCGAATGGCATTCGATTCTTGGTTGGATAATGCACGACGCGACATCATGAGTGTTGTTCCGATTGCGTCGCTGTTTTATTTTTAAATATATTTTTGTGTTGTTTTTTTGTTGCATAAACTCATACATAAACTCACGCCCGTAATCCCAAATGGGGTGGGCAGAGCCACAAGTAATCAAAGACAACTTGCAGCCACTGTTGATACGAAGTCCTAAGATGGATATGATGAACCTTATGGTGATAAGGGATCAGCCTATCGCCCATAACATTAGTCCATCATGTTAGAAGACGCAATCCCTCTTTTTTGTTGCTGTTATTTATATTAATAATAATTATATAATACACCATTATTTTAACTTTAACGTTTGGAATGGTCTACAATAAAAGGAGTGGCCTTCCTGCAAATTATCAAAAAGTTGATCTCTAAGTAGATTATAGTCAGGAACTATTTGATAAATAAATATTTATAATTAATAATACTGTCTTTGGCTTGTATTGAGATTATTTTTTTAGTCTGAAAAAAAAACGCTTTCACTACGTTTTAAATGTAGATACGTAGAAGTATTCGGTTGAAATTTCTTATAAGTAATAATTTATTTTTAGAAAATTGATGTTAAAAGATGTGTATTAGTCACTTTTAAAGATTCACGCATTTTATACATAGTAAACTATTTAAACGGGTCGATACGTGATTAAATATTAAATAAGGTAAAAAACAATTACCTTATTAATTTGTTTTTTTTTTGTGTGTATGTATTGTAAGGGAATAAATGCTTTGCATGTGTAGTAGACGTAAGTAAACGTAGAAAATAATGTTCCTTACTATTTATAGGTGTAAGTAGAGACAAAAATCCTAGTAAAGTGAGAAATTAGTCAAAATTAGCGATGTGCCGTCTCTAGGAATGTTTCTGTTGTAAATACATATATACATATATAAACTCACGCCTATTTCCCACCGGGGTAAGCTGACACTATAGAATTCCACACTTCTCTTGCTTCGTCCACATTCATCAATCGCTTCATACACACATGCCGGTTCAGAGTAGATCGTATTAAACCTCCAATTTGGTCAATGTTAGTCCTTCTCGGTCTTCCTCTGCCAGCCCTACCATCATCCTTCATCCTTTGCAATTCTATTATCCTTCATCCGCTCTACCAACCTAACATTCCCTTCTCAACCTTAGTCACTATGTCGTCTTTTACACCACATCTCTGTCTTATCACACTGTTTCTCACTCTATCACTCAACTTCACACCGCAGTTGCTACGCAAAGACCTCATTTCTACGGCATTAATCCTACTTTCATGCTTCGTTTTCCATAACCAACATTCACTACCGTACATCAACGTAGGGACAAGTACTGCATTGTGAACAGCCATCCTCGCATCTTGCGAGATACATTGGCTTCTGTTGTAATAACTTTAATAGTAAGGACACTTGCTGTTTTCTTTTTTTAAATTGTTCTTTCTTGTACATCCTACCTGCCTTATGACTAGGTAATAAAGCTATTTTTACATAACTTTTCCGCCTTTTTACGAATGGCACGGCACATCACTAGTCAAAATAGAGCTTTAGCGTTGAAATTGTATTTTGTGATAACAAGTCTCAAGTAATAAAATATCATTCAAGTTATTTTTTCTTAGATCTACGTGTAATATAATAAATTCATACTTACCTGATTGTTAGTAAATAAAATACTTTTGTAACATTCTAAGTCGAAAATTGGTTTACAAAATAAACGCATTATTATATCAAGTAAACATTTTATTTTTAGGTTTAAGAATAATTAAAATACACGAAATAGAAATAATTTACACATCAATTGAACATTAACGACCTCCGAGGTCCAGTGGTTGAGCGTTGGCCTCACGATCCGGATCCGGGTTCGATTCCCGGTGGGGACATATCACAAAAATGACTTTGTGACATGACAATGGCCCTAGTTTGGTTAGGACATTACTGGCTGATCACCAGATTATCCGAAAGTAAGATGATCCGTGCTTCGGAAGGCACGTTAAGCCGTTGGTCCCGGTTACTACTTACTGATGTAATTATGTAGTCGTTACATGAGCCATGTCAGGGGCCTTTGGCGGCTTAATAATAACCCTGACACCAGGGTGGATGAGGTTGGTACTCCACCAAACAACCCACACGATAGATAGATAGAATTGAACATTTGAATCATTTGAAACTGTGCTTGTCAGGTGTAAAAAATGGGCCCGTAAAACTTTTTTTACCTTGTCTTATTATTATGCACTTACAATTTAGTGATGGAGAGAGACAGGCTATTTTCGGTCTCTTTCTAACCCACACTTCCTTAATATATGGAGCATTCCGCAATTTTCAAGGTAGAAAGCTAAAAATTGGTAAGCGGACTATTTGTGACTAACAAAAACATGGTGCATCATTTTTTTTTGCAAATCTGCCCACGACCCCTTTAAAGAGGGAGTGATATTGTATATGGGACTTTTCACAGTTTTCAAGGTAGGAAGCAACATGGTAAAGGCAAGGGGAACCATGTGACCCGGAATTTAACGCGAGCGAAGCCGCGGGCAAAAGCTAGTACTATTTTAAAAAAGGGTCCTCTTTTAGTAATTCGCAAGTTGAAGAAAATACGTCATTACAATATCCAGCAACAACTTACGTAAGTTAGCGACATACACAAGTTCTAAATGGATATTTGCAAAAAGGACCAAAGATACACACACACACACACACACACACATGTCATGTCTTGTGTGTGTATGTGTGTATGGACATGTTTTCTTTCATGGTAATGATTATAGACTTTCGGTGTTCGAAGAACTACCTACTTAATTCTAGACATAGTTGTCATACAAAACGCTTAGTTAAAGCTAATACAATCTTATACTAAACCGTCCATCTTAAAGGCACAATTGTCAAGGCATCTATATTATAGAATACTTATTTATTTATTCTTAATGTACGATTTATAATGGAATGACACCATATCGTAAACAGCTTGTCTTTAAGACACAATAATGAAAGAATAAAAATTTACACTTTATGATAATATCCAAATTAATAATTTTATTTACATTTAATATTTTAATAAGTAAACCGTCATGATAAAATTATAAAAATTGGTGGTTTCTTTTCAAGACGTATAAACTTTAACCTTACTTACATATAAAGGCACTTAAATCATAGAATTTTCACAACTCATTCTTTATAAAAATCAAATCGAAAGACAATAGACAATGAAAAAACAGAGAGAGAAAAGAACAGAAAACAGCTATCTATACTTAGTAATACCTTATTATTATGAATAACATTTTTTTACATCCCTAATTAAGTTATTTAAATTCAACTGTTACCTATGTATAATTCAATCTGTTTACAAAACTCGTGAAAATGTGAGGATCTTATCCCCTTCAACAGACTACAAATCCAGTTACGCAAAAGTTTACGTTTAAAAAAATTTACTTTCGATGAGTTCCTTTATTCTCATAAGGACAGGTTCTCAAAAAGATGGATTCTTCCGTTTGATAAATACGACGAATTCTTTAAATGTATGTACTTTAGAATAAAATAATGAACATGGGTATGGGACAAGGAAATCAATGGACCAAATAAAACCAACATAATCTGTAATGAAAATAACGTGAAATACCAATATCAGGTATGGTTGTGAACCAAAGATGCTCTAACGACAACAGATTCGTGTGTAGTCACGTTGGCTTTGCACCCGAGCTGGATACGCTTGCAGCAGGTCCACCGCACTTTCTTCCGATACGACTCGTGCTTGATAAACTTGTGATCCCCGATGTGGACCACCAGATGACCACGGTTGGATAGCCCGAAGCGCACTGAAAAAGGGAATTTTGTTAGAGATTTTTTTAAGCTAGTTAATTAACCCAACGCATCCTTGGTTCCGGAATAAAAACGGAATAAATGCTCAAGCACCCCACAGTTCTGAAAAGATTGTGAAGAATGTCGGAAGATTCAAAATTTTGAAGCTCAAAATGCTGGTGATGAATTTGAACGCTGCGATGGCGACGCAACGCAAATAGACACACATAGACACCAACGCCACGCTCTTGTCGGTGTAGCATTCTCCATTCTTGTCTATCAAAGGCAAATTCTTTGACTTATAAGGCACGACGTTCGCCTTCGCTTCAATATGTTCCAACCTACCACCGTATCAGAAAAAAATATAGAAAAAGAAACTCTATCTAGTTTTATTTCTTCTAGTGCCATGTGATTGAACTCTTGGAAATAAATTTTGATCTGCATAGTCGGAACTGAAAGGACCTGAATGCCAGACTCAGTGATACTCACATGAGGTTTATTTATCGTTGGCATTCAGGCCGTTTCAAACCAAATTATTGGTAACAAATCGATACGTGATTAGTAAAGTAGTCAAAAACCAATTTTACTCTATTGATATTGTTTCCTCTTCAGTTTTGACTTGCAGATAAAAATTAAAAGGGCTTATTCGTCAAAATTTATGTTTTAGATGTCTGGTATGTCTGGCTTTCGGTTCTAACAGAGTTGTTCATTGTTACAGTTCGCCTCATCGGTACTGGCATTGACTGTTTTGCTTCCTACTGCCTGAGCAAGCAAGGCAAGATGGGCATTAACGTCGGTGGCTATCGGTTCAGGTTCAACGGTTGCGCCAGGAACGGAAAAATCCGCTGGAGGTGCTCCAGAGGGCCCTGGTGTAAAGCAGCCCTTCACACTTATAAGGGAAGAGTGGTCTACATTCAGAGCACGCATAATTGCGGCCCAAAACCCCCTATTAATTGAATTCGTGACTCATTTTTAAGAAAACAAAACTCGTTTTGTGATGGAAATGGAATTATTTTACTGCCAGACATTTTGTTATTCTTGTGCTGTTGTGCTTGGATAGTTAGTGCAATTTTTACAATGATCATAGCCGCAATAAGTTGGTATAGTTTCAGTCTTTATTTAAGTTTGGTTGAAATTGACATCATGATGCTTAACCCTACCTATATCTCCCTAAACCTATCCTATCTATCTCTATTCCTGGTGATTTTACCACTACCTATTATAATGCAAAAGAATTTGTAATAAAAATAAAAACATTCTTCAAAAACTGTATTGTTCAATGTGTCCTTCGAAATTGTACTTTTAATGAATATACAATATTTACCAAAAAAAATCGTGTAAGTAATTTTGTAAATTCAGGTTTTAATGAAATTCGAATATACCTCATATAAGTGCTCATTGAACTCTAAGTACACATACTTAATGGTTTTAACATTAAAAATATACATGTGTGTACAAAAATTGTAAACTATTGAATTGATATTTCTTAGTAAGTAGAAAGTAATATAGATTTAAAATTCAAGAGTACAAATTATGCTTCTGTAAAAATATGGGTTAAATTGACTAAAATGACATACCTACACTAATAAACAAAAATTTGAAAAATATATGACAAATAAAAGTTACCGTCCTGATGGAAGGAATTATGATTATGACTTTTCTGTATAAGAACAAAATGTATTATTACTTATTATAATTTAGTAATTAAATTACCTAAGCGAAATAAATAAGATGTACCTTTTTAATATTAAGTATAGATTTATTAAATGTGGTGGTCATTGTATAGTATATTATAATAATCTGTGGAGTAGTTCGTTAAGGTAATATGTTCGATCGTGTAAATTATTAATTACACTTATTTATATTCGATTATTTTCTAAATCTCAGAGCATATTACCGACCTAGGATCATATACAGGGTGGAAGTGTAATTATTACATTAAAAATGTATAAATAATTAAACGGAAAAATATCGAAAACATTGCCAAAATAAGATAAAATTCTGATTACTAAATAAAGATAAAATTAATATCTAAATCATTGTGAATAACTACTTTTAATCCACTGCCTACATAAATAATGTCAAAAACCGTTATTAAAAATGCATATTTATGATATCTAGGCATTTAGATAGAATATATTATATCAAGTATTAAAAGCTACAGATGTTAGTGTCATCGTAACGAAAACTTGGGGGATGATACAGACCATGATTCTGAGTTTATATCAAGTGGAATTTTCCGTCGCAAAGGTATGGAACCGGAAATAATTAAATTAACTGTAAAATTTTCATGACTTCTCCAACAGGAAATTCCACTTGATATCGACTCAGATCATGGTCTGAATCATCCCCTTCAGTATTCGTTACAGTGTCACTAACACCCATACCTACTTGTATGGCTACTGTATGTACTTGTATGGGGTGTAAGTGACATCGTAACGAATACTGAGAGGGATGATTCAGCTGATTATTCTGAGCTTATATCAAGTGGAATTTTCCATCGCAAAAGTATAGAATTGAAAATAATTTAAAAGAACTAAAAAAATAACATGAATTTTGCGACGGAAAATTCCACTTGATATTAACTCAGAATCATGGTCTGAATCATCCCTCTGAGTATTCGTTACGATGTCACTAACACCCTGTATCTAACCTACCTACCTCTCATATTTCTTTAAAATGTGGTTGTGTACTGTTTATATCAATGTAGTGATATTCGCCAAATTATTGTAGAGCAATAAGAATTTATCTTTTGATGTGTAACTTGATGTTTGTAAAAAAGAATAAACCTAGTCATATATTAATTTATTTGAGTTTCATTTAAAACAAAACAAAACTTCAAGAGTTCTTAGTCTTCAACACTGGCTATAGAGGCGAAGTTAAATTACTTTTTTTACTTATTCTAAATTCTAAAAGTATATATTTGATTTGAATAATTTAGTGACCAATGGTGACGACCAGTAAGGGATGATATTAATCACTCAAGTCTGGATGTAAAAAATAAGCTTAACATTAATATAACCAAAAATAAAAATATAAAAATGAAATCTACCGCAAAGTCGTACACTGCACGAAAAAAACATGAAATATCATGTAAGTATAATATTTATTTTGGATAAAACATTGCTAAAAAAAACCTAAAGTGAATAATGGACTAACAAAAACTCTTAAACAAAACAATAAAATATACAAAATAGATATTATATAATTCGCAATCTAGTGATGAGCCTTAGTATTCAAGCATTAAAAAAAGATCCCTACTAATTGAGAACGCCCTCCTTTTTTTGAAGTCGGTTAAAAAGGGATAAGATGAGCCTTAAAATAACAGGTAACCTCATTGCCCATATAGATAGAAAGTCCTTTCAATCAATCAATCAATAATTCTTTATTGCACAAAAACATAAACACAGGACATGTACAGGCGAATAAAATAAACGCAATAGACGGCCTTATTGCTAAACAGCAATTTCTGCCTGGCAACCTTAGGGTTTTAGGGTTAGTACTTTATATTGGAAATTAAGTAAAATATTAATAATAAAGATATCATTTTCTCACCACGGACACGTACAGCGGATGAAGGATAATAGAATTGCAAAAGCGGTGTATAAAGCGAAAGTTGATGGTAGGGCTGGCAGAGGAAGACCTAGAAGGACTTACATTGACCAAATTGGAGATGTCATTAGAAAAGGTTTAATATGATCTACTCTGAACCGGCGTGCGTGTATGAAGCGATTGATGAATGTGGAGGAAGCAAGACAAGTGTGTCAGGATCGAAGCAAATGGAATTCTATAGTCTCTGCTTACCCCGGTGGGAAATAGGCGTGAGTTTATGTATGTATGTATGTATTTTCTCACCAATATTAAATCCGTTTGACACCGGAGTAGGGGCAGACTTGAAGACATATGGATCTGCGTTGTAAGTAGGGAGCTTGTTCCCTTCTCAGTTGCCTTTCCCTTGCTCAATTGAACACTATAAACTAAGAAAAAAAAACAATAAAAGCAACAAAAACTATTAGAATTTGTGTATGTGTGTCTCTTGCATTGCTGTTTCCAAACATCCTTCCAGAAACTTCGTACATAGATGTCATGAGATTTCATTTCTTTCTACAAAGGCAATTAGACCTAGTGTGACCGATAAAAAAATAATATTTCAATTTCTAATCTAGGACAAATGCAAGAGATTGAGATAGTTTTTTTTTTTTTTTCAAAATTGACAAACTAAAATTAAATAAAAAGTTTCTTCAAAGGCAAAAAAAAACTAAAATTAAAAATTCTAAAATTTCCGACAAAGTAGGTACATTCTAGAAGGGTCTTAAATAAAACATTATTATGACCCACATTAATTTATTAATAGCGAAACATCTATACAATTATGCGAGTAAAAGAATATAACACTAATTTAATTTTATTATTTTAATATTATTTTATTTTTACTAAAGCGAACTTTTACGTTCTAAAGTAAACCTGATTAACTTATAACTAAGTAATATATTGGCATAACGCCGTAATTATGCTACATAAACTATGTGCAGTTTCTGTAAATTCTTTATGGAAAAGTAAAAACGATAAATTTAAGTATTTATTTAAATCGTCAACACTCAAGTTATATCCTAGCGATGATCATGAGATACTTACATACAAAATCATGAGAGACTTTCCAGGTCATAATCCCTTATAAAAATATAGATAGTGCTGTAACGGTCACGAGCATTAATATCATACACTTTGGTACCATGTCACATTAACTTTTTTGACAAGTTGAACTGTAAGAGCCGCCGCAAACCACAGACTTTCTATCGGCCGATAGTTTGGTCGGGCTTATAATCAGTATGAAGATGTATGCAAGTCCGCATACTACAACGATTTGGTATCGGTCGTCGTAGTATACGGACTTGCATACATCTTCATACTGATTATAATCCCGACCAAACTATCGGCAGATAGAAAGTCTGTGGTTTGCGGGGGCTCTAAGTCTCACTAAATGTCAAATATGTTAGTGCGACAGTCCTAAAGTGGGTACATTATATTGCTCATGACTGTACTATGTTGTCTTCATACATACATAAACTCACGCCTATTTCCCACCGGGGTAAGCAGAGACTATTAACCTTCTAATTTCATACATCCCAGACATATAGCTTATTTAACTTTGTTTTAGGGTATTAAATGATGGCCCTTGTTATTACACCCAGGCACAACACATCTACCAACCATTATTATTCAAAATAAAGATAAGCATTATAAGTAACAACATATTTCTATACAAATCTGATCCAAATATCAAGCAACATTTATTTATATATATACCACTGCCATTAATTACATCACTCATATTTTTTGAAAATTATTAAATCAGAATTATTTATCCAACGTAATTGGATAAACTTGTTGAAGGTCAATGTAACATTTTTGAATTTACGTCGTTTCGCAAGGTGTTATGGCTGAGGAGAAATGACAACTGCTACAGCATGAACAATGAGAAAATAGGTAATTCTCCCGTTAAAGTTATACATACTATTTTGGGGGGGGACTTGCCTGGAAAGTCCCTCAAGAGTGAGGAAATAATTAATTATTAAAATTATTGTGAATGAAACCGATTTTCATCACATTTTAGTCAAATATACAATTTATAATATTATTTCGGATCACCAGTGCCAAATAAAAACATCGTCTAACTCCTAAATCCTAATCTAAAAAACAAAAGCAAAATGTTACGATGACTCGGTGTAAATTTAGCTTAACAACGCCATCTGTCGTCACATTAGCGTAGCGACATCTATGTGCATTTGGTTGCATTAAATTACGATAAAAATGTGAATGATAATATAAATGCCGAAATTGGTATTATTTACAGAGCCCCAAACATCAATTCAATTGTAATTGAATACAAAAGTCAATATATATTTACTATTAACATAAGACAAGTAAAAAAAACTGGTTATATTTATCTTCAACTCGTTTATATGTTTTAAACCTGCAGAAAACTATATTAATATAGATATTTCTTGTGCAGATAAAACTAAATATAGATACTAAAACAAATATACATTCTCGAATATAAGTGCAAAAAGCACAAAATTCTTTTACAACTAAAACTTTTAATACTAAGTTTACTTTAAAAAATAAAACTAATTCTTTTGCAATGACATACTAAAGTTATTTGCTTAGCGTACCTATTGTTAGTGCCGTATAGAAAATATTAATGTATTTTAATCTAGAAATAAGGACTGATTCTGTAGTATGACTGGTATAAGGATGGGTTCAAATTGAAAGCGATTAAGTTTAGGCTAACATTGGTGCTAATTCCTGTAAATACCATCTAATTTTATTTTAAGTTATATCTGTCATTTTCTTATCCGCCGAAAAGGAAAGGGACGGGTAATCGACAAGCATAAAATTTATGGAACACACGTCAATTTTAAGCACAAATCTAAACCAACCGTCTAAAAATTTTACATCCGTCAATAACCCGACACAGTTAAGTAGACAGCACGTCAAACGGATTGCATACCAGCGACGTACCTTTTGATTCGCCCGGGTTATTCATTCATTTACTCATTCTTCCTAAAATTAAGAGCTGTGAATCATCCGTCCCTTTCCTTTTCGACGGATATGAAAATGACGGATATAACTTAAAATAAAATTAGGCGGTGTCTGCAGGAATCGGGGCCACTATTATAACATAACGGAGCTTCCCCGAAGGGGCAGGCAGAAGTATATAGTATTTGTGTAATGTATGTAACACGGAGCCATTGGCATAAACCGGGCAGAAATCCTGGAAACCACATCGCGAAGTGACGTCAGTTATCAACGATCCAAACATAAATTTAAACTCAAACTCCAACCGTTATTAATTTACTATACCGGTATGAAACTACGGTACCGATTTCCTATTGGTCCGTATTACCTTAACCGCTTTCAAGCTATGATTTTTTTTAAATAAAATAGGCTCGCGTTGAGCACATTCTCACCTGCTGGTAAGTGACGATGTGGTCTAGTTTGGATCACGCTTACCTAGCAAATGCCTAGCAGACGACGGCAGACAGTTCCAGTCCTTTGCTGTTCGCATCAAAAAGAGGCGAAACAGACTGTACGGATTGAAGGAATATCCACAACATAAGGACGATATATATATATATATATATGAATCTTGCTGTCTGAGAGGACCTTTATGAAGATAATTCTACAGTTCGTCTAACATTGTTACTATGGGTTATTTCACTGTTTGTTAGCAGTAAGCACTAATGTTCAGAGGCGTAGCTTCATAGAAGCGTATTCGTGCGTATTCGCCGTGGAGCGACGACGTCGTCACAACCGTCGACGTCGTCACATTCGTCGACGTCACAATCGTCGACACTGTCACAACCGTCGACGTCGTCACAACCGTCGACGTCGTCACATTCGTCGACGTCACAATCGTCGACACCGTCACAATCGTCGACGTCGTCACAACCGTCGACGTCGTCACATTCGTCGACGTCACAATCGTCGACACTGTCACAACCGTCGACGTCGTCACAACCGTCGACGTCGTCACAACCGTCGACGTCGTCACAACCGTCGACGTCGTCACAACCGTCGACGTCGTCACATTCGTCGACGTCACAATCGTCGACGCCGTCACAACCGTCGACGTCGTCACAACCGTCGACGTCGTCACAACCATCGACGTTGTCACAATCGTCGACGTCGATCGAGTGTCATTTGTCGCTGACGATGTCCTCGTTCCACAGTCGTCGCATAGATTATATGCTCACTGGGATAAGCAGAGGCTATGGCTTTCTATGCCCAAGATAGAAATACATAATAATTCTTCTTTAAATTCCCGGATTAAGTCCATCCAAATAGCAACCTGGATAACCATATACAGGATGGTCTAAAGATTGAGGTTTAAAACGAAAAATTAGATCCTCATAGCTCATTGGCAGAAACACCCCCATGTATGTTCAGCGATTATTTACGGTTTAGGAGAGATAACCAATTTTGTACCTTTTTACCTTACTTCAGTAATCATAATTCTGTCGTTGATTCTTTCTTAATATTTAAGGAAGTGTAACAGTAATTTATTTTGCCACATTCACACTTTGCTCCCAGTAACTTTTGTTTTACATCTGTTTTTTTTTTTTATTTTTTGACAAGTGAGTGAGCCACATCCTTTCATCAAGTAAAATTTAAGAAATAGTCACTAAATAATGATTCGAGAAAGTTGGAAATCTTGGAAAATGTACGTAAAGGAACTACAATACAATCCGAAAATAACCACTGAACAAACATGCGGGTGTTTCTAGTAGCCAAAGAGCCCCCTCTATATAATTTTCCTATTTGAACGTCAATCTTCGAGCCACCTATATAAAGTCATCATATTCAAATATTAAATACACTTTAAGCATATAAAAGGTCAATTATTGTCTTCGTCTTCACCATCGTTGCCCGTGATGATCTGATCTCCTGATACTACTCCGTGCTCATCCTTCAAGTGAGCGAGGATGCAAGCGAGGCTCTTATCGAGGTCAGTGAACTTCATGCACTGGTACTGACAGAGTTTGCAGGTGTAGAAGTCGTCTTCTGAATTCTCAAACACCTTCCATACCCAGGTGTGGTCATCTGTGAAGTGAGAAAGGAATAGTTCTAAATATACAATAGTAGGAGTAGCTCGGTGGCGCAGCGGTAAACGCGCTCGGTCTGCGATTGTTGAAGTTAAGCAGCTTTCGCAAAGGCCGGTCATAGGATGGGTGACCACAAAAAAAAAGTTTTCATTTCGCGCTCCTCCGTGCTTCGGAAGGCACGTTAAGACGTTGGTCCCGGCTGCATTAGCAGTCGTTAATAACCATCAATCCGCACTGGGCCCGCGTGATGGTTTAAGGCCCGATCTCCCTATCCATCCATAGGGAAGGCGCGTGCCCCAGCAGTGGGGACGTTAATGGGCTGGTGATGATGATACAATAGTAATTAAGATTATAAGCTCGCCCCTTATTACATGGGGTATAAACAGCTGGTGAGGAGTGAGTGTATATAAAACGTAGTAAATAGGCTACTTGGCAACCTAGTCAAATGAGATGCTTTATATGGGACATCGAAACGAAAGTTGTCTTTGTAGTTTGTATGGAAATACTGTCCTGGGACGTCATCAATAAAATCAGTAAAAAATCGTACTCAATGTTATTTATAATAACATAAACATAAATTGCCTATATACGTCCCACTGCTGGGCACAGGCCTCCCCTCAATCAACCGGAGGGGGGTATGGAGCATACTCCACCACGCCGCTCCATTGCGGGTTGGTGGAGGTGTTTTTACGGCTAACAGCCGGGACCAACGGCTTAACGTGCCCTCCGAAGCACGGAATCATCTTACTTTTTCGGACAATCAGGTGATTCAAGCCTGAAAAGTCCTTACCAAACAAAGGACAGTCTCACAAAGTGATTTCGACAATTTCCCCATCGGGAATCGAACCCGGACCTCCAGATCGTGAGCCTAACGCTCTAACCACTAGACCTCGGAGGCTGTTATTTATAATACATAAATAAAATTCGGAAATAAGTCGAACAGTATAATGAAATGGAGTTTTGAATGGAGTCTTGTTTCATTATTCACTGTGGCCCTGTGGTATCAGATTGCTTCTCAAAAGGGAACCCCAGTCCGTACCCTTGCATCAACGAGTTATTAATTTACCTTAAGCGCAGTTTTCACTAACACAGTTGGCTCAACCGTTATACACAGCGACATGGCTCACTAATTATCGCGTCGGTCTATCAAAGCTCGGTGAGGTGTGGGTACTTAGTTCATCTTGCGATGGATGTACCCAACTAATAAATCCAACTAGTCAAATCAGTTACTCTTTAATAAATTACTACGGAATTTGTATGAAAATACATCTGTGACGTCATAGAAAATCGTGACAAAATGTCGCAATTATTATTTCAGTTTTCTTTACTAAAATTCATAAATATTTAAACAGAAAGAAGGAATTGTTTTTTGTCACCTTTAGATGTCTTTAATTAAAGCACATAATAACGGGTTCTTACCGCGTTTAAGTGGGGATATGAGACTCCCGATATTTCGACACTGTTTCGGGAGTCTCATATCCCCCCTTAAACGCTTGCTGTAGGGTTTCCCGACATGGGAAACTACCCAATCGGGATATTGGTGCTAATTCCTGTAAACACCATCTAATTTTATTCTAAGTTATATCTGTCATTTTCTTATCCGCCGAAAAGGAAAGGGACGGGTAATCGACAGGCATAAAATTTATGGAACACACCACATTTTAAGCACAAATCTAAAACCGTCTAAAAATTTTACATTGGCCAATACCGACAGAATTATGTTGATAGCACACGTCAAACGGTTTGCATACCAGCGAGATACATTGAGATACATTTGAGTTCATTTCTTTCAATGTTTTCTGTATTTTTATTTTTTATTTTTCTGTTTTAATGCGACGAATGGGTGCCGAGACAAACCTCTGTGGTTTAACGGCATCATTCAAACCATGTATTTAGATTAAGGATATAAAGAAGAAAAAAAAAATACCTTTTTGATTCGCCCGGGTTATTCATTCATTTACTCATTTTTCCTAAAATTATGAGCTGTCAATCATCCCTTTCCTTTTCGGCGGGTAAGCAAATGACAGGTATAACTTAAAGTAAAATTAGGAGATGTCTGCAGGAACAGGGGTCAATCTCTTCTTCTACATATATAAATATCATAAGTAACCTATGTTGTTCCTACTGCCGTGCACGTGTGTCCCCTCAATCAACCTCAATAAGGGACTTTCTAGGTTATTTTCACCAAAAACAATAATAGATGGCGTTGTATAGTTTTAACGTGATAATTACCTATTTTCTCATTACACGGGTACATAATTATTCCAAAATACAATGTAATAAGAACATATATAACCTGGTCTTCTTATACCATACTATGTTCTCATAACGGCCTCCGTGGTTCAGTGGTTGAGCGTTGTGCTCACGATCCAGAGGTTAGGAGGTGTCTGCAGGAATCGGGGCCATAGTGAGGTTATGTTATGTTACCTCTAGTTTTATGATGGATCATCTTGAGATGGCGGTTCATGTTGCCGGTGGCGTTGCCTCCGTGGCAGATGTTCCGGTTGCATAGCTTGCACTGCGCGCTGGTGGATGAGACGCGGGTGAAGTACAGCCATATCCAGCTTCGGCGCTGGCGTTGCTGGGGGGTTTCTGTGAAAAGAGAAAGGTATCATCATTATTAACAGCCTCCGTTTAAGCGACAACCACTATAGAGACGCCTCAAAAGGACACACACATGGGATAATATACAGTAACACCGTAATGAAAGTAGATGAAAGCAGCCTTCTAATGAGGGGACCTGTCCTGCACGCTACTAAAACCAAACCATCAAAACTGCTTATGGTCAGTCGACCGATCGCATGTTTCACAAAAATGAAAAAAAAAAAAATTAACAGCCTCCGTGGTAGTGGTTAGAGCGTTGGGCTCACGATCGGGTTTGATTACCGATGGGGACATTGTCGAAATCACTTCAAGCCGTTGGTCCCAGGCTACTGGTCCAAACACCAGTTTTGAGAGCAGCGTGGTGGAGTATACCACACCCCCTCCGGTTGATTGAGGGCAGGCCTGTGCCCAAATGTGGGACGTATTTAGGCTGTTTATGTACGTATGCTATGCACCTCTGCCTACCCTTCAGGGTACAGGCGTGGTGCTATGTTACGTTGTGTTAGGGTTGGACTGCATCTGGCGTCGCATCGTACTATCCTAAGCTTTTATACTTTCAACCACTTTTCTTCTTGGTCTTGGTTACTACCCTTTATTCCCATCTGCCCCCTTTAGGCTTGCCACCGGGGTGGTGGTTGGCACTAATTAGGTGCCGATTACCACCCTGGTGGTCGATGGCACTCGATAATAACCCTGACACCAAAGTTGTTGGAGTTGGTCATCCACCTCACAAAGAACTCGATAGACGAAGAAGACAATCATACTTATTCTATAAGCATAGAAAAATCTATAAAATACTTCTGTTGAGAAGAGAGAATCTGTGAGAGGTCTCAAATGATCCGAATTGGGTAGTTTCCTAGGTCAAAGATAACTTATGAAATTCTGATTACTAAATAAAGATAGATCTAAAGGTGACAAAAAACAATTTCTGTTTTTTCTATTTAACTTATTTATGGATTTTAATATAGAAAAATGTAATAAGTGCGGCATTTTGCCATCTTTTTCTATGACGTCACAGGTTGCTTTTTCATACAAATTCCATAGTAATTTCGTGTTTTGACGTTTAGTAAAAAGTAACTGATTTCACTAGTTGGAAACTACCCTATTGGAAAATTAGATTTCCATAATTTAAAAAACGAACAAACAGGTTTTAAAACAAAATACTTACCAAAAGGGTCATCAAAGTCCTTCTCGCTGCAAATCTCCTCGGTCTTCACCGCAATTGGTGTTTCCACCTCAGTGAAGTCTGCTTCAATTTGCTCCATGGAAGGAGCTCGTTTCATCATGCATTCTGCCTTATAAATCGTGGGGTGACGGGTCCTCACATGACGGTTCATGTTGTTCGTATTACATCCTTTTATGGACAACACCACGTTGCATAGAGTGCAACGGAAGATAATGCTACTCATTCTGTGGAAGTACTTCCATACCCAGCTCCTTTTACGGGTATCTGAAATTTAGAGAATTGGTACATAAATAATAGGTTACTCTTTACCTCACTATATCATCCAAAAGATTACTAGAAATTGGGAGGAACTAAAAAAAAGTTAATTTGAGTAGTTCTGAAATTAGAATTAAGATCTTTTTGGATATATTAGGGCTCATTCACAAATTGGAGTGTCATTAAACCTACCTATGCATAATGTAAACCACCTTAGTTTAAATTCGGAAAACTGAGTCCACTAACCAGTCCACATGCCAGCATAAAAATATGATATTCTTGTCTATTTTAAATGTAAATTATCAATTCTACAAATTTCATTTAAAAAAAATTTGTAAAATTAATAATTTTCTTTTAACATAGACAGGAATTTATGGTCAAAATTGGTCTTGTTTGGTTTGGTAGGTTTGTAATAATAAATGATATTTTAAAAACCCACCTATTTTGTCACTCATGGTTTTAGTTTTCCTCGTCTTAGGCACGAGCAGTATCTGTTGCTCAACGGTATCATCCTCTTTTTCTGATATCGGCTGCACAATCTCTTCGGTAGTCGCTTCACATACCTCCCCCAATATAACAGGCTGGTTCTTCGGGTCACCGTCATCTTTCAATACATTTAAATGCAGGAATTCAATACGAAACCCCACCGTAGCTTCCGGGTTCTCTTTGTGAAGGTCATAAACCTCCTTATGGTTGGTTTTGATGTGGTCAAGGAGCTCTAAACATTTTTCGGTCTCCGTAGTAACGTTTACTTGGCAAATGTTGCATCGGTAGTCCTTCTCAGAATCCTTTACGTAGTAAATCGTCACCCACTCTGGTAATGTTTCTTCTGTAACTTCTAAAACATTTTATTGGTTAGTAAAGTAGAAGATGCCTAAATAAGGCAACTAAAACCTAAGTTTACAAATCACTATATAGCAAAAAAAACTTTATACTTACTTAGGAAAGACATAAAATAAAAAGTAGGCAATAATTTAATTGAATAAATATTTATTTACAACATTAAAATTTTTTTATACTGGGGAAATAAAACACAAAAAATAAAAAAATCTTTAATAATATCAATACTTAGGTACAATATGAAAAGTAATAAAAATAATACTAATTAATTAAAGTGAAATTCAGTATTTTGAATATTTAGTTTTATTAAATAATCCTACGTAGATACTTAGCACATTAAAGTTAGAATGATTTCCCAGAATCTGATTATGAGAATAAGTAAGAGTTACTGATTTCCTAACTTATATGATAAACCTATCTTAAATCCTATTAGAAAATTTAATAAATATGGCACTCTAAATTCCGTACATTACCTACATTATTATTAATCAGTAAACATTGGCTTTTTGTGATTGTGGAAGTCTCTCACTACCTCAACTCCGTTGGTTTGCATGTTTATCGTTGAAATACAACCTGTTTTCTGCCTGTACGAGCAGCACCATTGTTCAGAACCACACTGCAGTCTAGCTTTAAATACGTAAGTATATCCCTTGAACATTATATGATGACCTTTCTTCGTTGGTACACATTGCACAAAATCATCACCTGAAATATTTTAAACGAGTAACTTTTACGTTCAATATGTATTAACATTACCTTATCACTGAGTTTCTATAATTAAAACCGAAGTAACGGAATAATTGGTGCTTATTTTAGAGTAAAAACAACCTAACAAGCAAAATGGAGGGAAGGTTACACGCTATCATTTTAAAGCGTTTATACGACTTAACCAGTGTTGTATGTCTGGAACTATTAATATTATTTTCAAATTAAAGAAATTAAACTTTGAAATATTTGGAAATAAGCAAAATAAGTAGAAAATTGCAAATAAATACCCGACGTGACGCAATTATTTGTCAACGTCAAACCTGACGTTACATTGCTTTTATTTTTAAAATGGCGTCCGGCAGAAGAATCAAGATATTCAGCCTTGTGTGAAGCAAGTACATTACAATTTTATCTCGTTTGGTAAACCAATCAAATACCAGTTAATTAATGGAATATAACACATTTTTATAGATCCATTCATTGCATTTTAAATAAGAATTATTTCCAACTAAGCAGGAAGTAATATTTTAGCAATGAATGAAAACATTAAAAATAATGTTATGCTGATCCCTCAATAGATGGCGTTAGTAGTTACCATTTTAACAAAATTGGAAGATGTTTAGCACTAGCATTGCAGTCCTAGGTCCTACCTATTCAATTCACCAAACCTTTACGTACCTAAGTACTTAATGTTACGTGTTGGGTGGGCCAAGTAGTGCATGCCGAGTAATCCTCATCTGTTTTAGACAGATCGAGTATACTATAATCAAAGAGCAAAAGTTCAGTCAGTACTATTTGTAAACAGTGGTGAAATTGTGAACCATTAGTTGTCATAATTATAAAATTTTTCTTTTTGTAGATGTTTTTTGTATTCTTAAATCACAATACAAGTTCTATAGGTACCTACTTGTTTTTGTTATAAGTAGGTACCTACCTACACTAGCCTTTTATCATTTTAATTACAATATAATTTTATCTGTAGGTTAGGTTAATGTCTCGTTTTAGAACATCACCTTGACCCACAACTTACACTATTGCGAATTAAATGTAAACAATTTGATTTGTTGCCACGTGTTGCTTATCGTCCGTAGTAATGACATAGTTAATATGTGTAGGTATTTCAATATTATATATTATAAATATAGGTACCTACTTAATAACCAGTGGATCGGGATAAGGGGGCCTAAAAAGGTTTGCATTGCGCAATTAGTTTTACATGCGCAAATGTCAAATTTCAATATTGCTTTTTTAGTTAGATGAATTGCTTCGATGTGGCCTTTTTAACACCGAAGTACTTAGTGCCATTTATCCATATGGATATGACCACGAGATTTTCGAGATTGCGAGTTTACGTTACATTGTAATATTATTTTTTTCTTGTATTAGATAATAAGAATATTTTATTAATGTATATTTATTTTATTAATATAGTAATATTACTTATATAAATATATATATTTAACTACGTGGCCGAACAAATGGGGAGCGTTGAGTACAAAGAGGGAGGATGCCCAGTCGGGCGCGAATCTCGGTTCAGGGTGTGTCGTTTGGTCGGATTATAAGTAAAATCTAACTACTTAATCGACAACCACGGGCAAAATCGTCAACCACGCCGGCGGATACGGTATCTGGGTCCTGAAGTGTGTGCTGTCGCGAGCAGATTAGCCGCCTCTATGGCTAGAGTAATTGGGTCATCAGAATCGTATATCCTTTGTGCTAATTACCGTCCTTAAGCGGGATGAATTTGGAACGGTTTTTACAACTGATTGTTTTGCCACTTCACATATAATTCAGTTTTTTAATTACAAAGGTTATAAACACGTCCGACAATAAGAGAAGATCGATGAATACAAAATTAATTTAAAAATAGTAAAGAAAGAATATTTTTTTAAAAGGTATTTTTATGTTGCAATTGTCAACATTAATGCTCGTGACCGTACATACGGGTATAGAACGGGGTTGCTCCCTTTACTAGACATAGCAGCGTCCGGCACGCGCCGGTTCGTGCCTGACACGGTCCTAGCTCAGTCCTCGTGGTCCTAGTAAGTATGATACGGTGTAGTGGGCACAGGCCTTAAAAGTAGGTATTTAATGTTCATATTTATTCAATAAATACTTATAATATTTTTACTGATTTAATGTTATCAACAAAACAAAGTATCCTTTGAGTTCAGTATTACTGTAAGATAATCTTTAGCGACAAGGTCGAAACAAGTAAATATTGTGGAACAAGTTATCGGACTTAAGCGTTTATACACACCATCTAATTTTATTTTAAGTTATACCTGTCATTTTCTTATCCGCTCAAAAAGAAATGGAGGGGTAATCGACAGGCATAAAATTTATGGAACACACGTCAATTTTAGGCAGAAATTTAAAAAACCCTTCCAATATTTTATATTGATAAATAATTCGACAGAATTAAATTAACAGCACACGTCAAACGGGTTGCATATGAGCGAGGTGCCTATTTTATTCGCCCGGGTTATTCATTAATTTTAAAATTAACAGTTGTCAATCATCCGTCCCTTTCCTTTTCGGCGGATAAGAAAATGACAGGTATAACATTATCTGTGTGTGTGTACAGTCATAAGCAATATCATGTACTCACTTTAGAACCCTGTCGCACTATCATATTTGACATAAATGAGACATACGGTTTAATTTGTCATAAAAGTTAATGTGACATGGTTGCAAAGTGTATACATATTAGTACTCGTGACCGTACTTACCTAAGTATAATGCGAAACAATAATTAATTAATTATGATTAAGTATTAATACTTAATATGTTGTAATCTATCGAGTTTTACAAGGTTCTTTCGCCGGTAGACAGAGTCACATGAAATAAGCAGGCAAGATTTTAATATAAAGTTTTAACTCTTACGTACCTACCTTCTAGCTTTCCGACCGCGACATCGGTTATCAGTTTATCGCGCGCGGCAAGGGTTTTTCATTAGGGGTGAAACTATCCTACGTTTTTTCTTAGGTCAACCACATCCATATCAAGATGTAAATCGGTTTAAGCGTGAAAAGCTGACAGACAAAGTTACATTATAAATTGCAACTAGCTTGTCTATTGCGAGGTTTTGTTGCCAAAGTTAACATCCGAATGTTATTTAAAAAAAAATACATACAGACGAATTGGGAACCTCCTTCTTCTTTGAAGTCAGTTAAAAAGGCGCTTACGTGATGTTCACTATAAGATCCTTATTTGTAGCACTACTTTGAAAATGCGCCACCGACATTACGTAACTAAGAAAAGGTAGAGTTATTCTCCTGCTACGTAAAAGAGTCTGACACCTTAAAATGTTTAAATTGTACCTTGTTTGAGTAATACCATGTTTGAACTACGGGCTTAGCACCGTAAGCGCGCGACTCTTTCTCGCCTCGACATACGTCACCCGTCACTCTCTCACAGTACTGCACAGAAAGAGACAAACGATCTCTGTCGCTGATAACTTGGGCCAACCAGCCGGTTAAGTTCGGACTTTGTACATAAATGGCTCTTTGTGTTATCTGTGACGCATTTCAACGTAATCGAACCCAAGATAATAATAGCATTGTGTGATATAGGTAAGTAGGAACTGCGCCGGGAGATTTTCCATATTCTTTACTGTTTATTGGAGATAAGTGTAGGGCGGACCCTACAGGCTTGAGAGGAATTAACCTAACCCAGGTACATCCCTAAGTACCACATACTCGTATTTTTTTATTCTTAAATTTCATAGAGGATTTTTCTTACAAGAAAATGACTCATTTTGATACAAAATGAAACATCAATCATAAATAAAAATTAATTTGGTAGCCTCCTATCAACCCCCTTTTTAACAATTTTAACTAAATCTCGTGCTTTCTTGCTTAGCGGAGAATAGAGGAGGCTATTACATATTCCAATTTCGTAAAAGATAACATACACACACATAAACAGCCTATATACGTCCCACTGCTGGGCACAGGCCTCCCCTCAATCAACCGGAGGGGGCATGGAGCATACTCCACCACGCTGCTCCACTGCGGATTGGTGGAGGTGTTTTTACGGCTAATAGCCGGGACCAACGGCTTAACGTGACCTCCGAAGCACGGAATCATCTTACTTTTTCAGACAATCAGGTGATTCAAGCCTGAAAAGTCCTTACCAAACAAAGGGCAGTTTCACAAAGTGATTTCGACAATGTCCCTATCAGGAATCGAACCCGGACCTCCAGATCGTGAGCCTACCGCTCTAACCCCTAGAACCCGGAGGCTGTCTCGTAAAGGATATTTAACAAAAAAGTCCCGTCTTTCAGCCTCACTACACATACCACAAGAATGTGGAAAACAACCTCGCAGATACTGCGCTGGCGCAGTCGCGAGCTTCGTGAATGCCACCAACACCATGGTATAAGAACACCAGGTATGGTCCTCTTATACCATGGTAGCTTCTTCTTCTATGGTGTGGGTTGTGAGGTGGATTACCAACTTCATCAACCCTGGTGTCCGGGTTATTATTGAGCCGCCGTAGCCCCTGACATGACTCATATAACGACTACGTACTTACATCAGTAAGTAGTAACCGGGACCAACGGCTTAATGTGCCTTCCGAAGCACGGATCATCTTACTTTTTGGACAATCAAGTGATCGGCCTGTAATGTCCTAATCAAACTAGGGATCAGAAAGTGATTTTTGTGATTTGTCCCCATCATTCGAACCCTGGATCGTGAGCACAACGCTCAACCACTGAACCACGGAGGCCGTTATGAGACCATAGTATGATATAAGAAGACCAGGTTATATATGTTCTTCTTATTACATTGTATTTAGGAATAAAAGGTAATTAAGAAAAATAGGTAATTATCACATTAAAGCCAACGCCATCTATTATTGTTTTTGGTGAAAGTAGCCTGGAAAGTCACTTATTGAGGTTGATTGAGGGGACACACGTGCACGGCAGTTGGAACAATATAGGTTACTTATGATATTTATATATGTAGAAGAAGAGATTGACCCCGATTCCTGCAGACACCTCCTAATTTTACTTTAAGTTATACCTGTCATTTTCTTTTCCGCCGAAAAGGAAAGGGACGGATGATTGACAGCTCTTAATTTTAGGAAGAATGAGTAAATAAATGAATAACCCGGGCGAATCAAAAAGGTATCTCGCTGGTATGCAAACCGTTTGACGTGTGCTGTCAACATAATTCTGGCGGGTTATTGGCCAATGTAAAATTTTCAGACGGTTGTTTTAGATTTGTGCTTAAAATGGACGTGTGTTCCATAAATTTTATGCTTGTCGATTATCCGTCCCTTTCCTTTTCGGTGGATAAGAAAATGACAGATATAACTTAAAATAAAATTAGATGGTGTTTACAGGAATTAGCACCATTACGTAGTTATGCTTTAAAGATTAGTCAAACTACGGACTATGGCTGATCTTATCACAAGAATAACCTACCTTCTTATTTTTAGAATCAATTTTATCAGCCAATAATCAGATAACCAATTCAATAAATTAAAATAAAGATTTTAAAAACGATTGCTCGTGATATAGATAAGTATTGCGTACCAGATAGATAATAATATTATTTAGTCAGTAAAACAGGATATCAACAATTTGAGTTGAGATAGGTAAGTAATTAGGTAGGTACACGCCTGTGTCTCCGAGGGGGTAGGCAGAGTTATATAGTGTACAGTCATGAGCAATATAATGTACCCACTTTAGGACTCTGTCGCACTAACATATTTGACATTTAGTGAGAGTTATAGTTCAAGTTGTCAAAAAAGTTAATGTGACATGATACCAAAGTGTATACATATTAATGCTCGTGACCGTACACACCCACTTCTCGCTAGCTATGTGTTTAGAACCATGTTCGGGGCTGCGGTTGTTCGTAGTTAAAGACGTTGTTGAAAGTTATAGAAAAATATTTATTTGCTTGCACACGACATGTTACATTCGGGATGGTGTTGAAGGAGGAAGAGAGAGACAGAGAAAGCGAGCGATTTTAAAGTTGCCACAATAATATATTTTTTGTTTTGGTTTTCTCCGAAGGCTAAGGCAAAGGGAGCTATACCCATACAGCCATGTCTTCCGTATTTTTCCACAAAGCAGGTGTTGCCAACACTCAGGACGTAGGTTATGCGGGGTCAGTATCACGGTCCTAAAATGACAGTGGTAAATATCTGTGGGATTGTTAAAATACTACTTGCTTCCTCTGGCGTTATGGCACACCCCGGCCACTTCGTACAAAACACCTCGACACTACACATTGACGTTATCGTACACGCGCATCTGCGTGTGTGACGTCAAACGCCCATACAATTGGCTACAGTTGTAATAATAAAATATGTCCGATACCGTATTTATCATTAACACCAATATTTTTATTATTATTTATAATATTTTTATTTTTTTATTTTTATAGGGTTTTTTGTCTGCAAATTACAAGACCTTGATTGCGGCCATTATTGAGCTTCTTGTGACGTCACATATTACGAAATAAACAAAAACTATCTGTTAGATTCAGTTATACTGTTTGACAGTTTCTTTGTTTATTGAAATGTGACGTCACTGGGCAAAATGTCACGTGACCAACCGTTTTTTCGTGACATTTTAAATTAATGAAGAAGAATGTGTTTTTCTATTATACAGGGTGTTAGTGACATCGTAACGAAAACTTTGAGGGGTGATTGAGGCCATGATTCTGAGATGATATCAAGTGGAATTTTCCTTCGCAAAAGTATGGAATTAAAAATAATAAAAAAAAAAAAAACAAAAAAAATTCCAGGAATATTCAGACTGAAAATTCCACTTGATATCAACTCAGAATCATGGTCTGAACCATCCCCCTCAGTATTCGTTACGGTGTCACTAACACCCATACCTACTTGTATGGCTACCGTATGTACTTGTGTGGGGTGTAAGTGGGTCGTTCTTCTTTTTTATCGACAATAAAAAGACATTTTCTCGATTTATCGGATTTAACATCTTTAAAATTATAACGGCAATAAATATTTTAAAACATCATATAAAGATGTGTCTGTAGAGGACTATTTAGTGGTTCTCTTCATCTTGGTAACATACTTATCTTTGCAGGCGCATTCCAAAAAATATTGTGACAGAGTGGCCCTTTTCATCGGAGACAGCATTTCAATTTACCACTCTGTCACATAATTTTGTGAAAAACGATCAAGCTACGTTAATAACTAATTGAGGAACCGATTAGTATTTTGCTTGTATTTTGAGTATAATAAGATAACTATATTTTTGGACAATCAAAACATGAAATAAAATTCTAAAACATAACTTATCAGAAGCAGAACGAAGGACAGATCATTGTCGATAAAAAAGAAGAACAACCCAAGTGACATTTTTTAAAATACTTATTCGAAAACTGTTAGCTAGCCAATTAAAGACTTAAGTAAGACCGAGGGGGCCTCGATGTACCGGATGCACTGCTGGGCACAGGTTTCCCCTATATCAAAAGGAGGGGGTATGGAGCATACTCCGCCACGCAGCCACGCTGCTTCGGATACGCAAACAAGTAATTTAGAGCCCACCACAACAACGGCCCGGGATAGATATTTAGGAGTCGCCGTCGTCGCCGGATACAGTTTGGACGACATGATGATGATGAAGTAGTTTAATAGTGAAAATCGCACAAGAAAAATAAAAAAAATCACACACACGAGCAAAAGCGACACACAAGCGTAACACGAGCGTTAGTTGAACTTTGGACTGCAAGGTCAGTATTGACGCCTTATGTTTTGTGACCAGCCCACGATTGCATTTGAAAAAGACAGTTACCTCACCAACGCAATCGTATTCATTTTAGGACTTCGAAACCAGAGCGGTTTCTCCTATCGTGTGGGCTGTGCGTTGGATGACCAATCTCGGCAACCACCGGGGTTACCATTAAGCCGCCAAAGGCCCCTGACATGGTTTATTTAACGCAAAAGTTGATGCGAGGTATACAAAGCAAAAGTTGATGATAGGGCTGGCAGAGGAAGACCTAGAACGACTTACATTGACCAAATTGGAGATGTCCTTAGAAAAGGTTTAGGTTTAGGTATTTATGAAGTGTTATAAAAAAAAAAGTACGATCTACTCTAAACCGGCGCGCGTGTATGTAGCGATTGCTGATAGATAGATAAAATACTTTATTGAGCACAATGGACACAAAATACAGAGATAAGGACAACATATACAGAAAAGCACAACAGGCGGCCTTATTGCTCATACAGCAATTTCTTCCAGGCAACCTTTTTTCTTATTTCGTCCAAGCGGATGAATGTGGAGGAAGCAAGAGAAGTGTGTCAGGATCGAAACAAATGAAATAGGCATGAGGTTATCTATGTAGGTATGTAAGTATTTTAGTAGTGGTTTATTTATAACAGTTATAAATAAGATTTAGCGAACAATATTCGATAACATGACTTTACGATATTGGATTGACGGAACGTGGTAGGTATACGGCGACAGGAGTGAAGTAGGTAGATTTAGGTACTTACGTAAGTTAAGTACCTGATATAATATTCAGCTAGTGATAAGAGAAACATTGTGTCACCTTATCACAGTACCTACTCGCTTCTCTTCAAATAAATCCTCGCTTTTTGAATGATGCTGTACCATTCCGGTCTAAGACCCCGGTTACACGATCTCGACTTCGGAAGCGGAAGCGCAGCGCCACCTCCTTGCTGTCGCATCTCCGAGGCACTACCAACACCATTCTGAGCGTGTTCGCTGATAAGTGGGACTCCCCATTGCTGCGCCGATGGTTGAAGCTCCACCTCTCTTAAGTTTTCATTTGCTGTGTTTTATACTAACCCTAGCTTTAAGTTTGCATTGTTACTAACATCTATGGACCTGTGTCTGAAAATAAATAATTTGAATTTGAAAGCGTCAAATACGGAAGACTCGACCGAAACCCTACACACTCAATTCGTCATGCCAACTTTACAGTGTGCCATGTGACCGCGCCTTCAAGTCGAAGTTCGGTTTCGCTAGCCTTATCAGAGCCACCTTTTTCCTTTTTTTCGACGTGACTTATTGTAGATTTGCCGCAAATGGCATTAACTACTCGACCGGGCAAATGGGGAGCGCTGAGGCTCACCCGAAGCTGAGGGCTCTCACCTGGAGCTGAAGGCTCTCACCCGGAGCTGAGGGCTCTCACCCGGAGCTGAGGGCTCTCACCTGGAGCTAAGGGCTCTCACCTAGAGCTGATGGCTCTCACCCGGAGCTGAGCTGGTGAGGGCTCTCACCCGGAGCTGAGGGCTCTCACCCGGTCAGAGCCCACCACAACAACGACCCGGGATAGATATTTAGGAGTCGCCGTCCCCGGATACCGTTTGGACGACATGATGATGATGACCCACTCGCAGTTGACAACACAATTTGAACCACCTACGTGCTTTAGCACAATAAATCTGTTGAAATTTTATTATCTTACCATCTTTAAAATATCTTTAGTAAATATTAATATTTAAATACAAAATACATAAACGTAACACAAAAAGCCTATACAGACATCGTAACGAAAACTTTGAGGGATGATTCAGGCCATGATTCTGAGTTGATATCAAGTGGAATTTTCAGTCGCAAAAGTATACTTCACACTGCTAGGCACAGACCTCCACTCAATCAACCGGAGGGGGTATGAATCATACTCCATCACGCTGCTCTACTGTGGGTTGCTGGAGGTGTTTTTACGGTTAATAGCCGGGGCCAACGGCTTAACGTGCCCTCCGCAGCACGGAATCATTTTACTTCTTTGGACAATCAGGTGATTCAAGCCTGCAATGTCCTTACCAAACAAAGGCCAGTTTCACAAAGTGATTTCGACAATGTCCCCATCGGGAATCGAACCCGGACCTCCAGATCGTGAGCCCATCGCTCTAACCACTAGACCACGGAGGCTGTTATACAAATAAAAAAAACAAATAAAGAATACAATTTACACTTAATCAAAAACATGCGTAGATAACTAAAGGAAATACCTACTCCTTACTTTAATAAAATATTTTTTTGTTAGACTTAGAAACTTGAAAGTGGGCCATTGTAGCTTATGGTTGTCTGGAAGAAATCGCTTTAAGCGATAAGGCCGCCATTACCAATATACCTAGTTAAATGCCTTTTTTAAATATAAAAAGAATGAGAAAGTATATTTTGCGTTGTATTATAATGTGGATTCTCGCAATAAAAATGTACCTAAATCTAGATTTATTTTGATTTAGCCGTCTTTGGCCTCAGAGGCTCAGACCAAATTTTATCTAACCTCGCAGTTCGTATATATTTAGCCAAACCGTCAAAAATAAAAGTTATCTAACAAGGACATCCGTATTAACAAAAAATTGCCTAATTCTAAAACACCTACCTACTTGAACTTTGTATCGGAATTAGGCGCGTACAATTTGTTTACATTATATGAGGCACCTACCTGTTTAATATACTTACGCGTATCAAAGTGTTTTATTGATAAAAGACATTTAATTTCCAAGACTAACTGCGATCAGACCAATAATAATGTATATTGTATGTGTATTAAAATTTATAATGCCTTACCATTTACTATAAAGGGGTTACGATTGCCAATATTTAAAAGTAAATTTAAAAAAAATCTTATTCACCATACCTTTTATTCAGTGAAAGAATATTTAAATTTAAAGTCACACCCGTTTATTTAAATTAAGGTTAATTGTTTTTTGTGTATTTGAAATATCTATTGTTATTATTATTATTTATTTATTTTTTAAACAGATTTATTAAAGATTGCATGTTCCTTTAATTATAAATTATTTAATATTAATATTAGCACGCTGTATGGTTGAGTGATGGACTTTTATTGATATAATTGTATATTTAAGATCTTTTGTACCACTCTAGAGCGAATAAATTTCATTTCATTTCAGATCCAGGATGTTTTAAAGAAAGGTCTGGTCAAGAGTTCTCTAGACCGGCGAGCATGCATGGAGTCTTTGATGAGAGTGGAACAAGTGAAAGTGGTGTGCCACGATCGTAGTAAGTGAAATTCCATGGCCTCTGCCTAACCCAATGGGAAACAGGCGTGGTCATGTATGTATTCCCGACGAGAGAGTGTCGAAGCCTACTATTCTCGGCTCTATGACCAATACCGTCTTCACCATAAGGGCACACGGGGCCCGTGTCCGTCCCCATTCTCGGGGGGCCCCGAAGGGTACACAATTTCTCTCACATATTTATTCTCAAAACATTTTTGTCCGACACATTACACTTTTTTCACAAATCAGGAATCTTATCAGAAGGTTAGATTTACAAGGCATATCATATACTACGCCATTATATTATCAATGACAGCGACTTTTCAAAAAAAAAACCTATGCTGTATTTGATTACCTATAAATGGGTTCATATGCACTTAGTAAAAAATGTAAGTGTTTTCCTTTTTTTACTTTCCAATTCGCTTTCTTTACTTTCAGAAAGGGTCCCAAATTCGTGTGTGCCCAAGGGCCCCAGCCTAGTTTAAGACGGCGCTGTCTATGACGGCAAGCGGAATCGCAGTGGCCAGTTCCTCAGATACAAATTCAAAAATATCTTTATTCAATAGGTAACATAGTTACACTTTGAATCGTCAATGTTTACATAACGAACGTATCATCCGCCTAAATCTACTGCAGCTTCTCACAACCTGTATAGCCGGGGAAAAGAAGCCGCAAGAAAAACCTCGGCACAAGGCCCTAGACGTTCTTTTAAAAAAAATATGTTCAGAAAGAAATATGTTCAAAGATGTTCAGAAAAGACATATGAAAAAATGCAACATTGGGCCTTCTCGCTCGGAACCTCATGCGAGTAACCGCCCAGAATGGCAACGTTTGATGCATAATGTCTACACATTTGAAAATGAAAGAAGGCGCGAACTGGACGAGTGTTAGCAAATCTACAATAAAACGTAAATATTAGTAAACGTTATTTTAAACGGTATAATATTTTAACACCCACATCTTTATGAATTGACAGACTTTACAATCTAATGACAGAAGCATAATATAAAAATAATTGTCACTTGATATTTAGATCACAATATGTATAGAATTATGCCTGGGTGTAATAATGAGATCATTTATACCGAAAAACATAGACAGAAGTCGCATAAATGTCTGTTATCCATGAAATTAGAAGGTTAAACGAAGGAAAAAATAATTTCTGAGTGCATCTGAGTATGTATGGACATTTAAAATGTTTTATGTTCAATTGTGGCAGCATTTTATTGGCATTTGTTTGTGTTTACAAGTATCCGTTTTGTAAAAAAAGGATGTAAGGTACCCAAATAAAATCTTCACAGCGCCATCTACATGTACTTATATTGTTTTCGAGGAACGTAGACTTGAAAACAATATTGAAGGGAAAAGAGGAAGGGGTAGACCTAGGAGAACATTTATGAAACAAATAAAAGAGAAGGTGCAGGTCGTGTCGTATCGGGAGGTGAAGGTTTTGGCGGATAGAAGAGAGGTATGGCGATTACTCTACCGACAAGAGCGCAGCTCTTAAATAGAGAGAGAGAGAGAGACTGAGACTTAAAAGTCCCTCATTATCTAGTTGAAAATTTCTATTAAATTACAGAATTGAAAAGTAAACACGACGAAATCAGTTTAAATCATTGGTTTATTGCCACACTGGGTCGAATAGTCTTAAAAAAATGAACTCTAGTTTCTAAACATTCCACGGAATAGTAGGAAGAGGACGGAAAGACCTTAACGCATTGTAAGATACTACATAAGTATAAAAGTAGTTTTTTGATAAATAGCCGATCATACTGAGGTTTTTAGCTTTCCTGTGATAAGGAGGGATCTTCTTCCATGATAGTCGATATATGTCTTTTTTGCCCTATTAATATACCATCGCTAGCTCCGTGCTTCGTAAACTTTGCAGACGAGTGGAGTGCAAAGTTGAAGTATCAACTATTTGCTCATACTTTTATGCCGCGCTTCGCGTTCACTTGGCGCTTCCAATATCTTTCTTCTATTCCGTGAACCATAATGCAATCCAGTATCGTCATGGTTAGTAAAAAAAGTAAGCCCACTTTAAACTGATATAATTACTTATTATAAAATGGGTTGACGAATAAATTAAGAGTATAGTTACTTATATCATTTTTTTGGTTGGCACCGGTAAACACAAGACAGTCTTTTTATAAGCGGGGTTTTTTTTATATCATAATATCCATCCATGTTTGAAATTCGTCTCTTTAGTTTTATGAGAATTAAAATTTCCATCCAAAAATTTCTTAAGCACTTTCAACACTCCTTTGGATCATGGTTGTGGCTTCCCATACTTTTCGATATAATTGCATCTATAGTGACAAGGCGAGCTTTGCAACTCAGACTTCGTTGCTGCGAACATTGCCATCTGATCTTCTCGCCGTTGTAAGAGTGAACCGTGAAGGTATATCCTCCCAACTGGATCATCGGTTTCCCACGTCTCGAAGTTGTAAAACTTGGAATTATTTCTGGAAAGAAAGGTGTTCTCATCAATTTACCTATGTATATCTGCTAAGCATAGACCTCGTATAACAAATAGGGAATTATTTCTGGAAAGGTGCTCTCATCAATTTACCTATGTATATCTGCTAAGCATACATATACCTCGTATAACAAATAGGGAATTATTTCTGGAAAGAAAGGTGCTCTCATAAATTTACCCATGTATATCTGCTAAGCATAGACCTCGTATAAGAAAGAGACAACTAGTTTCTCTAAAGTGTCCGCGGCGTATCTTGCCACAAGTGACGGCGTGTTACGACACTGTACGGTCACGAGTACTAATATGTATACACTTTGAAACCATGTCACATTAACTTTTTTGACAAATTAAACCGTAAGTCTCATTAAATATCAAATATGATAGTACGACAGGGTTCTAAAGTGGGTACATGATATTGCTCATGACTGTACAACCGATAGGTATTTGCACTTTATTTGAACAGCTGTAACATCTTAATTTGAGGAAACCAACTTATACTAGCGACATAACTTAACACGCACGTATTTAAAAAACTCTTAAGCGAATGTGAGACTAGTTGATGTCAGATTGCAGCTTTCTGATGGAGGCTTCTGACGACATAGGTCATTACAACAAGATTCTCATCTCAAATGACGCATAAGACAGACATACTTGGGAGAAAGAGGAAGCCTATGTCAAGCAGTGGCACAAAATACAGACTACTTAAATAAAGCAAGGCAAGAGGGAAACAACTGCTCTATTTTTCCCTAAAAAGTAGCATGGAGAATGCTACACCGACAAGAGCGTGGCTCTTAAATTAGTGATGATGACTTAAATAAAATAATCTTGGATCAATTGAGCATGCAATTACATCTAGACTCAAGGCATTAAGGTCTCATTTAGGACACTACACATTGACGTTATCGTACACGGGCATATGTGTGTGTGACGTCTGACGCCTATACAATCGAAGACTAAAGTAAGACCGAGGGGGGAGAGGTAAACCTAGCTCAGGCGCTGGTGGGGAGCGGAGATTTGCCGTTCTATACATAGTATTATTCCTTATTCTATGCCCATTCGTAAGTTATGTTGTCTGTGAAAGGTTAAGCTTTGTTACCAATTAATGCTAACCGATTCATTTAACCACGTCAATGATCATGGCTCTTCTCAAATTAAACTGTGACCTTAATATTCAGCTCAAAGATACACGATAAAAAAACGCCCAAATTAGTACATTTTTAAAGTACCTACGTTGTTTATCTGAAATCGACGCAGGAACTTTTTGATTTGGCGCCAGAAGTACTAATTAACCTTGAACTGAATGAATTGTGTATCAGCTCAGCACATTCATTAAGTTTTGGATTGAATTCGGTATGTAAGGTATTTTTGAACGTAAGTATTTTATTATACTTTTAAATGAAAGATTAAACTATTAAAAAAAACTCATTTGAATAGTTTTGCTTTTCATTCGATATTTATTTTTTAAAAAACGTCTCCTTAAGTAGGCTGAATGCCGTTTAAATATGCCTTTGCTTAGTTTGTATTAAAATTTTAATATTGACGTTTTGTTAGGGTAGGTAATGTGCCCGAAATGTGCGCGGTTTCTAAGTGTACTCATTCCCAAAAATAAGTATCTTAGTATCGTAGTTAGTTCAATAGAGAGATATGGTGGCTCCTAATCCCGCCCGATGGCACATGTCACGTCATAATGCTGAGGGAGATTCTTATTTTATTTTAGACTAGCGACCCGCCCCGGCTTCGCTCGGGTGCAATGCTGAGGAAAAAATGAAATTATTTACGACATCACATAAAAAACCTCAAAATTGACAGTATTTCTCCACTATTTAATGGATGTTATTATAAACATATATAAACCTTCCTCTTGAATCACTCTCTCTATTTAAGAAAACCGCATCAAAATCCGTTGCGTAATTTTAAAGATTTAAGCGTAGGTACATAAGGATATAGGGACAGAAAAAGCGACTTTGTTTTATACCTACTAAGTAGTGATGTCCTCCACACAAATATATTTGGAATGTTTAATATTTATATTTGATTTATTTTGTATTTTTGTTGTGTTTACGTTTAATTTGGTTAATGTGGCGTCTAACGTGGGAACAAAAGTTTTCTTTCTTACTTAATCCTTATGGATTACGGACAGGGCCACCGGATCCCCTGAACTTGAAGAGGAGTAGGTATAAGTCATCAGAGACTACAGCGCTTATTACACTTGCCAATCCATATGGCTCAATGAATGCCTCAGTATCGCGGGCTTGGGCATCGGACGTAGGTATAAAATCAGCGACGAAACAAAACTTATGTAAAAAGAGCTTTATTACCTACCTAACTTTTAGCAGTTTGTGTACAAGAAAGAAGAATTTGAAAATGAAAACTAGCCAGTGTCCTTACTATTAGGCTCTAGACAGACGGACCGCATTTCAACTGCAACCCAACCACAAATTGCAGTTCAGGTGCAGTTTGAATGCAGTTGACACGACTGCAATAGAACTGCAAACCAACTGTGCAGCACGACTGCAATTGAACTGCAATCGGACTGCCCGTTTGGTTTGCAGTTCTATTGCAGTCGTTTCAGCTGCATTCAAACTGCATCCGAACTGCAACTTGGCAGTCGGATTGCAGTTGAAATGCGGTCCGTCTGTCTAGAGCTTTAGTTTTTACAACGGGAACATACCTACTTTGGGATCATTAGCGGGAACGGCACATCATCAAATGTACGGCGAAATCGTGGCCCCGCCCACCGATAAGCTGTTACACTACACGATCCCGATACCCGAGCCCGTGACTTTGATGCCTCGGGACGGATGGATTGGCAAGTCTAATGGGTGCTGGTAGATACTAGTGATGTGCCGGATCGTTAAAAATGTATATCCGCGGATACGGATCTGAATACGGATATTTAGTGTAAAGATCCGCGGATACGGATACGGATCTTTATTTTCTTATACGATATTATTCGATTGGTGTCGGCGCCCGCGACCTTGAAACGATAGTTGACGTCTTCGCTCGCCGCAACGTCGGGCAGGACACGTTTTAACTTGCATTGCGCGGGTAGTACTTTTGTTTTGGTTATGGTAAAACAATCTGAATGGATTTTTATAGTTTTTTATTTAATAATTCTACTTAGTCACCTGAAAAAGATCCAAAAAAGATCCGCGTGAAAAGTAACGGACACGGATACGGATTTTTCTTTTATCTCGGATATGGATATTCGGAACATCACTAGTAGATACGTATAGAAGGGTCACTCTCCGCCCCGCGTCAAAACGAGCTTGGTTTACCTCACCCCCGGTAGGGGACCTCTTTAGGCTATTTATGTCGTAAGCCGTTAGGGAGTAAGGCTGGGTTTCCATTGACGCGGTGCTGTGCAGGAATCGACCAATCACCGTGAGGGAGAGTGACAGAGCGTCTTCGTTTTTCGCTCTCTCGAACTTTACGATTGGTCAAATCCGCACATCTCCGCGTCAATGGATACCCGGCCTAAAGGAGCGCGAGCGTACGGTTTATCTCGCTCGCACGCACGAGGTAAGGCAGCAGAAAAACGGTAAGAAAAGAGATTTTTGTATGGAGTGTCCTGGCATCACTTATACGAGTTACTAAGAAGACGTTCTAACTAAAAAGATGTTTTAACATGTTGACTCGTATTTTAGTTCAAATAAATTATAGTAAGGAATGACTTCTGCATGACCTATGATATGCATGACACATCGTCTGATCAAGGAGCAGACGGCGGCCGATCAATTGATCAGAACAAGATCATTCGCAATTGATGCTTTAGGAAGGTACCTACTTCTATATTGTCCCATGCGAAGGGTTCACAGAATCTATCAATGACTAACTAAGTATATTTGAAGCTCATACTACAACTCATGCCCATTATAATTACTATAAGTGGAAATCGAAG
Source organism: Pectinophora gossypiella (assembly GCF_024362695.1). Lineage (NCBI taxonomy): Eukaryota > Metazoa > Arthropoda > Insecta > Lepidoptera > Gelechiidae > Pectinophora > Pectinophora gossypiella. Next base: position 13,274,594 of record NC_065413.1, on the reverse strand, counting down.
TCCTAAGATGGATATGATGACAGGCATGGCGCCTGGTTTTTTTTTAAGAGACATACCTGATCAGTCCGACAGACATGCCCGGGAAGATAAGCTTAACGCGTTCTATGTTTTATAGTATATCTTTAACTTCCGGCACTTTGAATTCAAACTCATAAAGTCGAAGTCAGTGGTAAATAGAGCTTTGTAACCTAACCTTTAGGCAGATAAAATATAATTGCTTCAGAGAAATAAGGCCGCACGTTTGTACGGTCACGAGCATTAATATGTATATACTTCGGTACCATGTCACATTAACTTTTTGGACTGTAAATCTCACTAAATGTCAAATATGTTAGTGCGACAGAGTCCTAAAGTGGGTACATTATATTGCTCATGACTGTACCTACTAAGTTGAGGATCATCGTAGTACAAATAAAATACGTCTTTGATTTAAAATAGTATACTTTATATTTGGTTTTTGTGGCTAAAACTGGACAAGGCACTATTTCTTCTACGGGATAGGAACAGAATTTTTGATACTATTTAAAATATTTAGGCCCTATAAGTATTAAACTACTATCTAGCTAGCACAAAACTAACATATAATTTACAAATGCTACAAAAACGTACGATAATACCGACTGTCACTCCAGTAGAAAAAAAAGTTTCACAACTTTTTTGGAACATGAAAGTTAAAAATTAAAAAAATATGATTCTAAATGCATCGAATTTGCTGCACTAAGAGGGTCATAATAGAATATATTATTTTTTTAAATATAAAATTATTCATACATACAACATAATAATAACATGAAATCCGAATACTAGCACTTATGACTAACATTAAATGTATTAAGTTCTAAAATACGTTTCACTGTGTAACAGTGAATATACTGTGTTGATTTCTTTTTTTTTATAAGTATTTTTTGAATATTGCAAAGGCAATATTCCATACTGCGAGGCAACAATATAAAAGCTGATGGTGCTAAAAGAACATAAATACACAAACCAACACACTACTTAAGTTATATTGTTATTTGGTACATGTCTTAGGACACTGCACAAGTTATTGACAAAATGGTACCAATTCCAACAGACCTAAAACTCAATTTTATTTTAATTTAACACAAAAAATTTAGGCATCTCTTTCTTGCACTTGTCATAAGTGAAGGATGGACTCGTTTTTGAGCTATCAAACTAAAATAAAATTAAATTTATTTTAAAATAAAATTAGGTTTATATGCAAAAATTTACACCATTTTGTAATAAAAAAATAAACCTAACATCAAACAGACAACATTAAGTTACTTAACATTCCAAAACCGACATTAGATACATAATCTCATTGGAAAACAACAGAGACAAAAATAATCACTTTTTAATATTTAAATATTTTATACACATACATGATACATGAGGAAGAATCTCTTACATTGCATTTTATAAAATACATTGATTTAAGAAAAAAGCAAATGCTTAAATATCTTAATTAATACATGTGCATTTAGTATAATTGAAGCTCACATTTATATTAAATACTACAAACAAGTTATTTTATATTCCAAGTGATTAAGTTTTGTTTACAAAAGAAAAACTTGAATGGCAGTGGCGGAGTTTAAGACTAAAGTGTTTTTTAAAATATACTTATGTAGGTGTACTTTTATCTGGTAACGGAGGTAGGTTGTATGATTTGCCATCCGGAGTCATCCAACATGTCGGAGGATCATGATTGTGCCGTCCGATGGTCTCCGTCACCTTCCCAGCATTGTTGATCCGGAGCTTTGCAGGGCAACATCGACTGAAGAAGTACCAACAGTACCACAGTTGACTTCCATATGCCTTCTTATACATAAACCTGAATGTATGATTCTGATATATGAACAGCTTCGAATTCCCTCTCGTGTTTATAAATATACCTGAAATAACACAAATATTATGAATCAGGAATAAGACAAGCTACCTTAAACTAGCCAATTTATAGCTATAAGGAAGGAAAATAAAACAAATAATAGTTTATATGATTTACTCAAAATAAGGTCGAAGTTTAACACAAATCTTGAATCAAAATACTGGCTCAGACACCTGAAAAATTGCGTTAGGCCACAACACAGTGATGGGAATTAAAACTAGATATGCTAAGCGTGGGCACTTAGTAGGTATCTCACTTCTATTAGACAAAAAGTGTATGTAATTGGTTACAGCACTACAATGTTATATAAAAAGATTAAACACTAAAACACGGATAACATTAATACAGAAAGAGGTTTTAACGATATTTATTGTGTAAAATAACAATACACTGCGTTTGTTCAACACGGAATCACTAAAATACTATAAAGTAAACATCGTAGTATTACAACTAAAAAAATTACAATTTATAACACTGATCGCTGAATTTTACCACCGAAACTTAAACAGGTGGCACTGTACTTATTGCGTCTAACGATTAGCTGAAACATTTACATAATTAACTAATTTCACTGATGGTTTTTATCTTTTGGGACGAAGTTCCCTGTTTTCCGCAACACATGCTTGACACTTGTGTCAAATGTCAAATGAATGACATGACAGGCGGACAGATTTTTTTTTTTTTTTGTTTTGGTTTACCCTGAAGGGTAAGGCAAAGGGAACTATGCCCATACAGCCATGTCTTACGTATTTTTTTTTCTTGATGATTAATGAAATGATGAAAGGTGATGAATGATGATGATGAAACCTAAGCCCCCACCCTCGGAGTAGACTCCTACTCCGAACCCCAAACGAATTAACTCAAAAGTCCGCATAAACTTTTGAGTTATGAAGCGGCTTCCCGACACGAAGCGAAAATAGGCAGATACACTTTGTTTATTGAATACTCCAATATAATAACACTCGCGAATGTCTTCTGACTAACTTAATGCGATCATTAACCACAAAACACCACTTCGTATTAATTATTTAGATTACTCAATGAAGAAAGCAACTGTCCCGTTCCCGTTTCCCGCCGAAAAGCCCAGGCGGACAGATTCATTATAAAATATTTTACGTTCGGATACATTGTCATAAAGCGAATAACAATTCTGACGACTTACGGATTGAAGTGAAACGGAACGTAAAGCGGTAGAATAGAGCACAATGAGCTTCGATGCCGTGTGAGCGAACGAGACGACAACATAATATAGTTACGTCGGCAAATGGAATGAGGTCGACTGAGCGCTGACGTATGTAATGACGTCGTCGTTTGTTGTTAGTTGGCGTCATGCAAGAAGTTTTGTTTATAAATCTAATGTAAAGTACTGCAATATGAATAAAACAAGGACTATTGGTTTTCATATAAGTTACTATGTGAATTTAGTGTTTTTTCTGCTATTGAGACTGAATCAAGCGAATTTTGAGTGATTCACGAGTGAAGCGTGTTTAGGTTATGCTAACGCGCGCAACTTAATACTACTTACTAGTAAATTCTATATTATTTAAAAACTAGTCACATCAATATAAATTAACCACATCACTTCAAAATAAAGTGTCTTGTTTCTAAAAGTAATGTGATAAAAACGTATTCAATCTTTATAAAAGTGTTGAAAACTGAAAAATAAATATTCAAAAACTTATGTCTTATTATTTATCACTTCCTTAGGTTAAAAACGAGCATGTTCCATAATACTGGTAAGTTGTGTCTCTATTTTAAATTTTCTAACTTTCTAAACTTTTTCAGTTGCCAGTTTTGTTCCAACGAGAAAAGGTAGCCAGTTATTGGTGTACGAGGGATATGCGTTCCGATTAAAGAACAAACTTGCCTATGGAAAAAAGCAATGGTACTGCACATCCCGAACGAAGACTGGATGCCATGTGGATGTGACAACGGTGATCCATCGTCTGGGTCAAGCAGTCCAACGAGTAAGAGACAAACATAATCATGCTCCTCCAGGGTTTTACCGTCGCAAGGATGGAAGCTTTAAAATTGTATAAGTAAGGGGAATCAAGTCACTTTCAAGTGTGTAAGTATACAAAAGTAATAATTGTAGAATCAGTACAATAAGATAATTTAAACATGTACCTAATTCTAAGACTGAAAAAAGGCTAATCAAGTACCTACCTCAAATATTCTGAAGCACAGTAATATTTATTTTAAGTTCCTGACCATATATATGAACCATATATTAATCATATTTTTATTTTATTATTAAAGACTGACATAACTACTTAGTGATTATTCTACCTCTTTATTTTACAAAGTTAATATTTAAATAAAAATAGTTTTAAGTTCTGACTGATTGTAAATGTAACTCATGGTACAAGTTAGTTATTAAATTTATATTTTTGACATTATTTTTAATAAAATGCTCAATATGAATAAGTTTTAGATAAGTATACTTGGTAATGTGAATTATATAAAACAAATTAAATATACATATTTACCTCACACTGCTCAATTTGGTAACAATTTTTGTATTTAAATGTTATGTCATTGGTATTCAATGATTTATACCTATATGTCTGTACTTAAAATACCTACCTATTTTTGTCTTTTGTAATAAATCTTAATACGTATTGACGAATTTTTTTTTACTTTCGTATTTAGTACTAAAATATCTTACTTTTTTTTATAAAATCTAATTGATATATTTCATTAGACATTGGTGCCGATTGGGGCAACTACCAAGTTGGTTTTGATTTATTTTAACAGGACTAAAACTTTCTTGCACTTATTCTAAGTGAAGGACAGCATTAACTTGAGAGTTGTAAAACTAAAGTTAAGTTAGTGTCCAGCACTCTTAGGTACACATTTGACCCCGATTGCTGCAGACACATCCTAATTTTGTTTTAAGTTATACCTGACATTTTCTTATCCGCCGAAAAGGAAAGGGACGGATGATTGACATCTGATAATTTTAAAATGAATGAATAAACCGGGCGAATAAAATAGACACCTCGCTCATATGCAACCAGTTTGACATGTACTGTTAACCAAATTCATATCCAAATTCATTCAAATCTTTATTTCTGTGTTATAATCTTGTAAATCTTTTTTCAGAACCAACCCGAATCACGTCACAGTCCGCGAAATGTATCGATAATATTTTTAGTAACTTAGAACCTTGTGATAAATTAATAATTAATAAATTAAAGTCAGATCACTGTGGTCAACAAATATCTTTCAACTTATTTGTTGACCGCTCACTGAAAAAGGATGTTACATGCAATCCCATATCAAGTAGTCGTTTAGAACAATTCAAAGATAATATGTCAAACAAATTACCAGAACTTCCTTACTGTGATGACCCAAATTTGTTATATAACTCCCTATTTAATCTAACAAAATCGGAATTTAATAAAGTATTTAAGGCAAAAACAATTAAGAAAGCAGACACACCAATTTTTAGTGACTGGGCGACGGTAGGAATTTATAAGAGTAGAAACAGGTTGTATGAACTTTACGAAGAAAGAACATACAATCATAGCGTAGCTTTTCACGACTATGTAAAACAGTATTCAAAAGTTTTCAAACGTGTTTGCGTTACCGCGAAGGCAATGTTTGTTAGCAGTAAAATTAAAGGTAGCTCAGATATTATTAAAATGACTTGGAAAGTTATTAATAGCGAAACTGGGAAAGTCAAAGCACGCGATCTCGAGTATCAATTACAAATTGACGGTAAACTACTCACAAATGATAAACAAGTTGCTGAAGCTTTTGAAAAATTCTTTACTGACATTCCATTTTCGACTACCAAGGACTTGAAGTCATCTCCTGCACTCGCTCAATCACTTGTAAGGGAGCACATAGATACGTCCAAAGTAGATAAACTAACATTTACACACGTGAGTCCTAGGGACGTCTTAAGAGCTTTTAAATCTTTAGAAATCAAAAAGACTGCAGATCTTCATGGTCTCTCTGTTAAAGTCATTAACTCCGTGATTGATTGCATAGCTCCCTATCTATCATGTATATTTAATAAATGTGTAGACAATGGTGTGTTTCCAGATTTAATGAAGCACAGTAAAGTCATTCCATTGTTTAAAGCTGGTAGTACTTCTGACCCTACTAATTTTAGACCAATATCTATACTACCCACGCTTAGTAAAATATTTGAAAAAATTTTATTACTGCAATTACTTCAACATTTCAATTTAAACAATTTAATGTCTAATAAACAATTTGGTTTCACAAAGGGTCGCTCAACAACCGATGCTGGTGTTGAGTTAATAAATCATGTTTTTCAGGCTTGGGAGGAGTCCAAAGATGCTATTGGTGTCTTTTGCGACCTTTCCAAAGCCTTCGATTGCGTTTGTCATGATATCTTGATCGCGAAACTTCGTCACTATGGAATAACTGATAATGCCATCGCTCTTTTGGAGTCATACCTTAGTGGCCGCGTTCAGAGGGTTGATGTGCATGGCTCCAGATCATGTGGATCTAACGTCACTATAGGCGTCCCGCAGGGCTCAATTCTAGGTCCATTTCTATTCCTAGTTTACATAAACGACCTACCTAGTCTTGTAAAACATGAGGTGGTGCTGTTTGCAGATGATACCTCCTTACTTTTTAAAGTAAAGAGACGACAAGATTCCTTTGACGATGTAAACAACGCCATTTCAGAGGTAGTGGATTGGTTTACTGTAAACAACCTGCTACTTAATGAAAATAAAACAAAATATGTTTATTTTACGTTATCGAATGTTAGTAGGCCCCTCGATTCTATTATTGTAAAAAATAAGGAATTGGACCTCACGGATACTGCTGTATTTTTGGGAATTACTTTGGACGCTAAGTTGCAATGGAGTCCTCATATTGATAAGTTGTCCAAAAGGCTCAGCTCAGCAGCATTCGCGGTCAAAAAAATTCGTTTAATAACCGATGTAGAAACCGCGCGATTAGTTTATTTTGCCTACTTCCACAGTCTAATGTCGTACGGCATCTTGCTGTGGGGTCATGCTGCAGATATGAACAGCATTTTTGTTCTGCAAAAGCGAGCCATTCGGGCGATTTACAAATTGGGACCCAAGATGTCACTTAGAAATAAATTTAAAGAAATTAATATTTTAACTTTGGCATCACAATATATCTTTGAAAACTTAATATATGTAAAAAAACATATAGGATTATTTGCAAAAAATAGCGATCGGCACATTGTTAATACCAGGAACAAAAATAAACTTGCTTTACAAGTCAGTCGATTACATAAGATCACGGCAATATATACGTTTTTACAATAAGATTCCCATTGACATTCAGAATTTGCCTTTCAACTGTTTTAAGACAGTAGTTAAACAAAAACTTTACAAAAAAGGTTATTATAAAGTTAGTGATTATTTAGAAGATATGAATGCATGGGATTAACTGTCTGAGAACTGATATTAGGCAGCTAAATTACTCAATTGTATACCAATATTTTATGTTTTATGTTTATTTTTATTTTTTTAAAGAACGTCTAGGGCCCTGTGCCGAGGTTTTTCTTGCAGCTTCTTTTCCCCGGCTATACAGGTTGTGAGAAGCTGCAGTAGTTTTAGGCGGATGAGACGTTCGTTATGTAAAATTGACGATTCAAAGTGTAACTATGTTACCTACTGAATAAAGATATTTTTGAATTTGAATTTTAACTTAATTCTGTCGAGTTATTGGCCCATATAAAATTTTGGGAGTTTTTTTCTACCTAAAATTGTTGTTCCATAAATTTTATGTCCCTTTCCTTTTCGGCGTACAAGAAAATGACAGAATAACTTGTTGACTTAGATGGTGTGAACTGAAATCAGCACAATTACATAAATATTACTAAAGAAGAACACATTACGGGTGAATTTCAGAACACTAGTACATACATAAACTCACGCCTTTTAACCCTAATGGGGTGGGCAGAGCCACAAGTGCTAATCAATGATAAGTTGCAGCCTCTGTCATTACGAAGTTCTTAGAGATGATGATATGTTGATAAGGGATCAGCCTATCGCCCACAAAATAGTCTACCATGTTGGAAAGGACTTTAACGCTCTGTCGGATTTTACGAAATGTCCGAGAAGACAAGCAGCTGAAAGTCTATGATTTTTTTCACTCCCAGTCCAGCAGAGAAGCTATACTACAACGCTAAAAGTGATAGGAACCCTCAGCGCACCCCATTTGTCCGGCCAATTAGTAAGTATTATACCATCAGAGGCAAACCTACAACCTTCTATCGTGTGGGTTGTGAGGTGAAGTACCAACCTACAATAAGTCTGGTCAAAAATAAAACTAAATCTGAAAGCTAACATACCTATAGACCCTATAGTATGCTTTAAAGAAACTACCTAACGTCCTCCGTGGTCCAGTGGTTGAGCGTTGTGCTCACGATCCGGAGGTCCCGGTTTCGAATCCCAGTGGGGGCAATCACAATAAAAATAACACTTTGTGATCGCTAGTTTGATTAGGGCAGTGCAGGCTGATCACCTGATTGTCCAGAAGTAAGATGAACCGTGCTTCGGAAGGCACGTTAAGCTCTTGGCCCCGATCACAAATAAATGATTTATCTATCTACTACTTACTAATGTAAGTGCGTAGTCGTTACTTGAGTCACGTCAGGTGCCTTCGGCGGCTGAATAATACTCCTGATACCAGGGTTGATGAGGTTGGTCATCCACCCAGTGGCGGATTTACCAGTAGGCTGAAGCCTAGGGCGGCAGATTTTAGGGGGCGGCAAATTTGGTCCAAATTTTTTTTTGTCTTACAGAAGTAAAATAATAGATATTATACCTATACACAAAGAAACAAGTGACAAGAGTTATAACATTTTAGTAATGCACAGTATACTGAACATTCTTACGTCTGTACGGGCTTCAACCGAACATATTTTGCTAACTTTGCGCCGTGTTTTTGGTAGCGCTGTGCACTCGACTATAATTAGTATCGAATTTCAGAGGTCAGTAGGGGCGGCAAAATTTGAATAGCCTACTGGCGGCAAATTTGTAAATCCGCCACTGCATCCACCTCACAACTCGCACTAGAAGAAGAGACTACCAAAAAGAAAACACTTGAAATTCGTCGGATTACAGCCTATAATAATTACCATCGTTCGTAATATGGAACCTTACTGGATTATGACTATGTTCTTCCATAGTTTTCGTGATGGTGTAGTCTCCAGTAGTTACGATGTAGGCTTTGCACTGCTTCGATCGTCGTGATGAGCAGTCCCATCGATGATCCCCGATTCTGTTTTGGGATCCCATAGTATACGTGTAGCTGTTGAAGAGAAGCAGTGGACGACCACGTTTTGATTTCAGCACTTTAACTGTTGAACAAAGAGTATGTAATCACTACCGTTAATTTTGGAGAGGAATAGGATTTAGGTGGGAGCATAGAATACTACGTATAGAACGGTAACTCCGCCCCGTACGATCACGAGTACTAATATGTATACACTTTGAAACCATGTCACATTAACTTTTTTGACAGATTAAACCGTAAGTCTCATTAAATGTCAAATATTTTAGTGCGACAGGGCTCTGAAGTGGGTACCTACATGATATTGCTCATGACTGTACCAATTCAAAGCCGGCCGCCGCCTTCTCGCCCTCTGGGTCTTAGTAAGTCCCTGAGGAGCATGAGCACGCGGACTGTGTTTTGCTCGCACTTATCAGGCGACACACAATAAGAATGAGATAGTTATATGGAGTGTCAGAAGAATGGCGAGAGTTATTAGAAGCGGTTTAACCGGTTTTTTCTATCTATGCTAGCTCTTAAAAAAGACAAACCTGGGTTACGGCGACTCCAAATGAATGTGTTCTAATCTAAGACGTTTTGTAGATAGTATAATTAAAAAAACACAATTATTAATTTGAGGATTATAAGTTTTAATAAATAGAGATTTAAATATAGAATAACATTTAGAATTAATAGTACCAACACGGGGGCGGTGGCCATTTTTTTATTGGTATTCTCAACGAGTCTTCTTGTGGGATTGGTCCGTGGTTATGATTCCCCGAAACAGATATGATGTTATATTCAGGTGTCGTGAGAAGTGAAGCTCGGCAATTCTTCACCCTCGAACAGTACCACCGTAACCCATCTTTTGGAGGGTAAGGGTACTTCGCGTATGTGTAGTTTAGGTACTTGAGCAACGGTCGTCCCCTCTTCGACATGACTATAGATGCTGCGGAATAAAGTTTCATGTCAGGCCAATTGAAGGATGATTATAAACTTAAGCTCTCGACACGCGCTCGGCGTGACGGCCACCGCCAACAGTGTGACGTCTCTCCTATTTTTAAGTTCATTACAACTACAGGCGTCGCGCTTTCGCCCTGTCACGCCGGTTGTGTGTCGAGAGCTTTGTGCAGCCTAGCAAAAGAGTGGCAATGACATGAGGCAAATGGCATGAGGGTTGCTGATTTTGCCTAAAAAGTGATGGTATAAAAATCGTAGATACCTACTTAGAAATTCTAGTTACTTTACGTACCTGCCTTGGTTCATAATTGCGAAGATAGTTTACAAAGAGCAAAGGGTTGCTTTTCTCAAATGTTGCTTACTTGGAAAGGAAGATAGAATATTTATGGAGTTTTAAAACTACAAAAGGTGAAATTAATGATTAATTTTATTGAAAAAAGTAGCGTTTAAACTAAAACATAATAACTATCATTTATTCCCATACAGTGTTAAGGCTTAATTTTACATCATACTCGCTATGTTAAAAAATAACTTAAAATATTATTCACTGTTAAAATAACTCTAGTACGTGAATACTTTAATTCTAATAAACTTGATCAATAATCATAAGTAAACGGTATAGTAAACGTGATTTTTACAAATCTTAACACATTTAGTATTTTTCAATTTCGTACTTTTTATTGATTTTTTTTTTTGTAAAATACTATGTCTCTACTCTACATACTATGATAATTATTTGTAACATTGTCTAGGTATAAGATAGAGACAAATTGCATTCCTATAATATTGTTCACAGTTTGCACTTATTGGAGTGACAATTACAACAACTTGTGCAAAATTTTACCAAATTTTAGGGATGTAAGAGCACCGTCCGAATGAAGAGGGAGGCCTGTGCAAATTAACCCTTTTTGAAGTCGACATGTAGGTCTACACAAGAAATAAGGAAATATCTCGAGAGATCAGCCCTCGCGGCACGGGAAGCGCACGCAATACGAATTATATCGAGTGCTTCGACCAATAGCCGCTCGATTTCTATCTACGTAGATAGCATTCGCTGCGTTTATTGGACGAAGATCTGGATATAATTTGCGCCACGCGCGGTTGTGATGCAGGCCCTGCATGGGTGGAATTGACGTATAGCAAAGTTGCGCTTGACGTTGATGCCAGGTCAGTTTTACATAAACAAGATTACGCGAGGAGCGCACTTTATAAGGCGGCCTCTGCGTAGACCTGACGTCATAGCCTAGGCCACGAGAATAAGGGTTTAACCACATCTGGCAGGACCTCATAGCACTTTCCTATGCTTCTATAGCAAGAGAAAGCGACCGCACGCTGTCGCCTCTTCGATTCTGCCGAGGGCGGTCGCTCTCTCTCGCTCCAGCAAATGACGGTTCTGTGTAACAGAGAAGGATAGAAGCATAGAAGTTTTCCTTAGTTGCTTTTAGAGAATCAAAGTTCCAGGGTCAAACGAGACGGCTCTTAGAAAAATCAGGGCGAAATTAATCAGACTCAAATATAAGCGGCTCTCTTAAAGCTTCGAGCACATGGTTCGGCTTCAGATAGTACTTCGGCGGGTCATGGCAATGTTCTTCGAAAGCCGACGTGATGACGTTACTGTTGTTTGTAAAGACGCAAGCGCGACAGTTCTTCAGCGTCGAGCAAACCCAACGAGACCTAGAACCCTTGTTGTATTGTTTCCTGTAAGTGTAATGTTTGAACAGTAACATTTCCTTGCCTTTCCTGGACGTTATAACCACTGCCGTGTCTGAAATTAAAAAGTGGAATTTAAAAAAAAACTAAGCATGAGTAATTTTAAAGTCTGACATTGTATAATATGATCAAGAGCACAGCCTAAATGATCTAAAGAAGCGACTGATACGGTATATTCCACAAAAACGAAAACCACGTAGGTAAGTGATGTAACAGTCCCTTAAAACCATATTTATTAGGGAGTCGAATCCAAGGCATTCTCTACTGTAACGACAGACATTTGATTGACAAAAAAGTAGTTACCATTAGGAGCTTCGATTGCTGGTTGCATGGGCGCGGTATGAGTGTGTTCTTGGTTCGACATTATTATCTCATCATTGTCGTTCAAGTAAACAAACGCAGGGCAGTTCTTGTCAATGGAGCACACCCAACGGACACCATGTTTTGACTTATAAGCCTTCCGGTATCTATGGTCGTTATACTGAAGAATGGTCTTGCCACGTCGTGACTCTATGAAAACGGCCACTTCCTCGCTCGGATCTACATTTTCAGTCACTTCGTAGGTCAATTCATCGTCAGTAAGACCATGTTCCTTTATTATTACCATTAAGTCATCGGGTATTTCAGGGAATTCTTCTGTATTCGTTTCAACCAGGTCCTCCTCAAAATCTTCTTTAAAGTCACCCTGTGTATCTGTAAACAATTATCTACATTTAAAAATCTTAACAGATATCCAATCTTATACCTTCACCAACATAGTTACCTAAACTATATATAGTAAGTTATTAATTACTGGAGTATTTTTAAGTTACAAATGGCAACACTGTTTACAATCAGTGACGTTGCCAATCTTAACTTCAAATAAATTGATAGAGTTTGTTTAAAATAAAACACATGGCACCTTCAATCGGTATATTTTTTATATTGACAGTTACAGCACATTTTACAAATTATGTGTGTATGTGTGGTCGAATAGACTTTATTTCATACTACCAAGTAGTTTCAAGATGTTTATTCATAGGTAATAATAATATATAATACCTAACTAATGTACAATTATTGTAAAATTAAAATAAATAAAAAATACTCATATTCGGATACAGAACAGAAATACAGAAATAAATAATGTCAATATAAAATAATGTTATCAAAATACTGAAAACCTTTAAAAAATATTGCTCGTTTCAAATATCTACAAACATTACACTAATTAGCGAAATGGTTATGACCATTTAGTAAGGTTGTATTCATCGTTTATCGTGTACAATTGTAAATAATACTTGAAAAGGTACTAGTCTTATGACTGTCATGTTATTGGAAAAATGCAAATTAAGGTATGAATACCACAATAAATACAAACAAATTTAATAAAAAGTGAAATCTCGCAACCTATCAGGTGGCCAAGTGAGTGGCCAATCTAGCTATCTACCCTATCTGTACAGACTACCTATACATTACTTATCTGCTGCTGGGGTCTAAAAAGGCCACATCATCTTAAAAAACAATATTGCTAAGGTACTTGCACCCTATAAGGGTCGGCTTTTAATAAGGATCATGTATGAAAACTCACACTTGCAATTTTCAAATGCCTCAGATGGCTATTTTTATTAACTACAAAATGTAAGAGAACAGACGAAAGGAATTAATCGACCTCAGTGGACCAATAGCGATAAGCGCTGAATGACGGAGAACGTCGACCACGCCGATCTCAGGGTCGGTATCGGGTTTTTAAAGCGTTTTTTTGTCGCGAGCTGATCGGCTGCGTCTATAGTTTGAGTAATCGGGTCACCAGGACCGTATATACGTCCTTCGGAGAGCTCTGAAGGTTATTCCTCATCCTCGTTGGATTCTGTTACTGTGTCCGACCATGCGGCAGAATTTTCCGATTGATTCTGGGATTGAGATTCTGAAGTATTTGAGGACTTCTGGCCTGATGGCCGAGCAAGAGGTTTCGCAAACACTTTGTGTGGTTCTTGATTAGGACGTGAAACCCCATGGTGGATACCATTAAAACAGGTAAGACAGAAGAAACCTCGGCATTGTACGCAATAAGTGTTGACTTTTGTGGTTTTATTCTTGGCAGTCTTACTGCCGTATATGCCAACGTTGAAGTCATAGCATCCTTTGCAGCGCCGGCGCACAACGCGAGGTGATCCCTCCATTTTCGCCAGAATATGGTTTTTCCAGTTACCTGAAAAACAAAATTTTGATGAGTCTGTTTAATGTCTGGATTTTGAGAACGAATTATTCGTAGTGTTTTGAAAGCGTAAGATTTAATTCGAAACTACAGGAATAGGTCACTAGGTTTTCTTTATTTATTTTATAAATATAACACTTGATAGACATAAAGAGACAGTTCTAATAAAGGTAGGATAATAATGTATTTAATACCCTGGAGTAAATTCATAGACACTTAACATTAATATCACTGGGCCAATACTTTAGGTACAATTTCGAAATACAGGCGGAATAATACATTATACAACCACATGTATTTTGCAATATGAGCCTCAAAAGATGCACAAAACACCCTAAAAATATTTTTAATAATGGCGTATTTAGGTACATACGGTAAGTACTAATATTTTACAGTAATATATTACAGAAAATAGTTGTGTGGTGTAATTCAACACTTATAATTATGTTTCCCTTAATCTAGTCACGCGATAAATGTAGGTATAGGTACCTATATTAAAGTTTTACCTTACCATAAAATATAAATTAAGTAACCATATTATTTTATTTCACATTTTATTCAGTAAATCATCCCCCTAACATTATCCCATTTTGCACAGGGTAAAAATGACACAAAAATATAATAAAGAGTACCGTAAATTACAAGATCGATATCTAATAATTCAACTTACTGAAATGATAATGGAATACAAGAATATATGCTCAGCGTAAGTGTAGAGTATGCTCCACGAAAGAAGTCCCGCGGATTTCAATGGAACTAAATGACAAGTCATAATGCGGTAGTTTCCAAGTAGTCAAAACAATTACATTTTATTTAACGTCAAAACGCGAAATTACTATGGAATTTGTATGACAATCTGTGACGTCATAGGAAAACGTGATAAAATGTGGTACTTATTATTACATTTTTCTTTATTAAAATTCATAAATAAGTAAAATAGAAAAAAACAAAACGTTTTTGTCACCTTTAGGTCTGTCTTTATTTAGTAATCAGAATTTTATAATTTATATTTGACCTAGGAAACTATTCTATTCTATGCAGAAACAGCGCAGCGACCGCGGGACTTCGTGGCGCGTTTTTAGTGGCGCGTTCTTAGTGGCGCGGACTCAACTCGCTTGTCTGCGGTCACACATTATTTACAGCGGCGATCTACACTAAATATTTATAATTTAACCTTAGATACAGAATTCATATAGCAAGTAGGTTCTCTTAGACTATAAGATTCTACTGTTTAGTCCTTAGGTGCTACATCTTACATACAAAATTTTCTTACAAATACACAGTCCTTAAATCCTCTAGATTCCATACTAAGCTTCAGGTTCAGGAGGTCGATAAATCTGAAAGTTGGATAGTTCTGGCGCCGTTTCCACGTAGAGACCATCAGGTGTTTTATCGTACACAGGAGGTTTGTGGGTGTGTTCGTGGGATATGCAGACGAGTTCGTAATCATCGTTGACGTGTAAGCATACGCTGCATTTGAAGCGAATCCGTCCTGAGCAGTACCACCGCTCTCCTCCAGACATTGGTGATGGGTTTGTGAACGAATATCCGTTGAGCATCAGCAACGTAGCGCCATCTATCGCTGTTACTACTTGTACTGTAAAATATATAATATTAGTACTGAATATTCGAAAAAAAAAACCTTACTAACCTTACCTTATAGTACTTAGTGACACTTTTTTTAGTTTATTTTTTATAATATAGTCGGGATTCCAATTATGATCTGAGCGAAAAATAGTGTTATAATTTTACATAAAACTTTAATTCTGAAGTTGCTTAATTAAGGACAATAATTACTGTACAAAGCTGGGAGGTAAATGCGCATGTTGATATTTGCTTATCATGAAACGGTTCTCATAGTCAGTATAGATCCTAGCTCGGCAATGCCTAGTTGAGCAATACCAGCAGATTTTCCCCAATGCAGTGTGATGTTTCCAATAAGTGTACTGACGAAACAGGAGTACAGGTCTTCCTCTTCTTGATAATATTAGTGAAGGTTCGAGTTCTGCGAAGTGTAATCGTTATTGTAATAGTAAAATTAAAACTGGTCGCACTTTGGACGCGTGTTTTGCGCGCCTGTCTGAGAACTGATATTAGGCAGCTAAATTACTCAATTGTATATCAATATTTTATGTTTATTTTTATTTTTTTTAAAGAACGTCTAGGGCCCTGTGCCGAGGTTTTTCTTGCAGCTTCTTTTCCCCGGCTATACAGGTTGTGAGAAGCTGCAGTAGTTTTAGGCGGATGAGACGTTCGTTATGTAAAAATTGACGATTCAAAGTGTAACTATGTTACCTACTGAATAAAGATATTTTTGAATTTGAATTTGTTCGTTCGAATTTGCGTCGTACACTCTACGACCAACTTGCATTAGTTTGCGTTCTTGCCGAGTCTTTATGCACCTGACGTCAATAGAATATCCAAAAACAATTTGTCTTTTTGCAAAAAACACTTAGAACATACAAAAGTTCTAAGTTAACATACATAATATGTTACCAAACAACAAAAGACAAACGATTCTAGGATATTTTTGCGGTAACACTATAAATATTGACTTCCTGTGTTCCAAAACTCACCGAATAATTAGCACGGACAAGAAAAATTCGCACGAAAACGCGTCCAAAGTGCTACCCGCCCTAACTCTCTCGTAATTATAATAAACTTATAAGTTAAAAACTTTTCATACACGCTAACGAAAGTCGAAGGAGGCCTATTTTCAAAGTAGCTACCGCCTGCTTTTTTTTACGTGACTTATTGTAGATTTGCCGCAGATGGCATTAACTACTTGGCCGGACAAATGGGGAGCGCTGAAGGCTCTCACCCGGTACTACCGGCTGCGGATCGTTACATTTTTAAACTTCGAACAGAAAGGTACAATATTTACAAAGAAAGGTCAAAGATATAATATAAGATTTTCAGGATGAAATTAAACGCAATTTTACTACAGAATTAAGTAATGATTTTATTAATAAACAACACGATTGTTATGTTATGGTTCTAAATATAAAAGTCTCATAATAAATAAATTCATATACGTAAATTTTTTTGTTTGCCAATGACACACTAACATTAGTTTTTAAGTAATTTGTAACTAACATATTATAGTAATATTCGAAATAAATGCTTTTGTTATTTATAATATCCTAAATAATGACAAAATATGAAAAATTATTTGATAAAAATAAAAACACAAAGTACATTGTAACTACAACAGATAATTCTTGTTGAGGTAGATGAAATTAAAAAAAAATAACATTTTACCCATGTTGTTCAAATGCTTGGAATTAGACGGTATAGTTCCGCACTACGATCTTTAGGTAGAAATCCCTATACATATAAAAACTTTATTTTAATAATAAATAAAATATACGTATAAAACTATTCTTATTATTATAAGTAGGTAATACTACTTACTTATGTGTATACACACAGTTCAATCGATATATAGCTCACATGTTAGCTATCGGTCATGCACAGTGGTCACCAAAGTAATTATTCTTAACTTTTTTTATATTTATTCTCTATTGGTAGGTACCATTACCATACAAGATAATACACAAAAACGTTTACAAAAGATGCGATTAAACTTTAAGCAGATCTAAGAGCAATTATACTTAATATGTATGCACCAAGGAGATTTATTTGTAAGTAAATTAAGAAACCAAGTTCATTGCTTTACTAGTTTTGAACTCTCGCCACACTGTCGTCACACTTTCGCCCAATCACGCCGGATTTGTGACGAGAGGTTTAGTACAGGTATAATTCACTCAATAGATATGAAAATGGCGTAGATATTTACAGTTATATTAATAAGGAGGTATTCGCAATGTAAATTAGAGTTAATCACATAAAAATAGGAGAAATAGCCCCGCTGCTGCGTGGCTTTCTCAAATCAGAACAATTTTAATATTAAAGAAAATAATACTACGTGTGATCATAAACGTAAATTTTAAACCAATCCCCAATTATTTAACCTAAGATTTAAAAAGACAAGCTGCAAAATATGCTTATTTCGAATATAGGTACTTCTCTAGCCTTATTCTAAGGTAGGCTTTACTCCGGTACCTAAGTACAGAGCAACACACGTGGTTTTCATAGATTTGACATCTTTGTAATATACAATGAACAATAATCTTAAATGTTAGTGATGTAACATAATATTTTTAATACTAGCTATGATTAAAGACCTTGCAAAGAGAAGGAATATATGATCAGATTATGAGTTGCTACCTATATTGCTACTCTTTATTTTGATCAGCAGGGCTAACATGCGCTGCTAGATTCTACACAATAATTAATAATAAGCACTCTATAATAATCCTTTCGCAATTTACTGAACAGTTGTAAAATAGACGTGTTTCGGCTTATTTTCAACTTTAGGCCTATCATGTTCATGATTTCCTTTGTAAAGTACCACGTTTAAGTTGTCATCAGTTGTCAAGCTAGCTTTGCACTCGTCAGTTTTACTTGCAGTGCACTTCCATACAGTTCCTTTTTTAGATTTCGTCCTTCGAGAGAATGTATACATTTTATACAGCAGTACGTATTTTTTCTTCGAAGCTTTTATGAGGACGGGCCCTGAAATAAATAATGTAATTCGTAAACATGGTTGGATTTAAGACGATTAGTTTAATAACATAGATATGTTGTATGTGAGTAGTAGATACTACTAATATGTAGTATTGAACAAATGAGGGGTTAAAAACGCCACATCGAAATAATTCATCTAAAAAAGCAATATTTAAATTTGATATTTGTTTGCATTGCGCACTTAGGTACTTTTATATGGGCAAATGTCAAATGGCAATATTGCTTTTTTAAATTAATTGCTTCGATGTGGCTTTTTTAACTCCCCATGTTATAAGCTGCGGTTCGAGTCGTCGGGACAAAAATTTTAGTGACATGCTCCTCAGTCCCTAACGACCGAACTGTAATTGGTAATTAATAATAGGTACATAAGGTATAAAATCATGTAAACAATCATACTCGATTAGCGGAAAGAAATAAAACAAACCTTTAAAATAATCATATATTTTATTATACACCAAATAAAAAGAAATAGTTTTGGCTATTTGCTCTTATGCAATTTAATATACAATTCATCAGAAATATTGCTTATAAATAATATTTTCTTTTTCGTGAGTTACTGTTTCCGGAACATCGCAGGACTGATTTGGATTTATAGAAATATGTAGGTATGGTATACATATATATATATATATACAGTCAGGTGTAAGTGACATCGTAACGAATACCGAGAGGGCTGATTCAGCTGATTACTTATTCTGAGTTATCAAGTAGAAATTTCCATCGCAAAAGTATAGAATTGAAAATCTTACTAATATTATAAATGTGAAAGTTTGGGAGTATGAATGTTTGTTACTCTTTCACGCAAAAACTACTGAATGGATTTTAATTAAACTTTACAGTAATGTAGCTTATACATCAGAATACCACACAGGCTTTAACAATAACAAAAAAATCGGAAATTTTTACTAAAAAAAATCATGAATTTTGCAACGGAAAATTCTACTTGATATCAACTCAGAATCATGGTCTGAATCATCCCCCTCAGTATTCTTTACAATGTCACTAACACCCTGTATACGTATATTTTATTATATATATTTATATATATATTACACAGTACGATGCTTCTTTACCACGGCTTACACCAGGGCTTATACCAAGAGGACGACAAAAAAAAAGATGGGCGGATGTGGTCGAAAAGGGCCTGTGCTCGTGCAATGTCTCCGCGAACGACACGTCCGAAGAGCGAAGTGGAAGAGGATTACGAAGAAGGCAGACCTCACCATCAGAAGGGAATAATAAATACCAAGGAGAGAAAGAGAGAGAGAGAGAGTACGGCTAGCTTCTTAAGGGTCGTTTCTTTCATTTTATTTTTTCAGGTATTAAATTGTATCTGTGGTAATCTGTGGTGGAATTCATAGAAACACCAGGTGGTTTTGATTTTGATTTGATTGAAAACTCGTCGAAGATTGAGGTTGCAGTGACAAATTAAAACAGTAAATAATAGTAAAGAATACGAACAACGGCCTCCGTCCTCACGTGGTTGAGGTTCGTGGTTTCGAATCCGGGTGGGGACATATCACAAAAATCACTTTATGATCTATGGTTTGGTTAGGTTAAGAACTGATACCAGTTGAAGTCCGAAAGTAAGATGATTTGTGCTTCGGAGGATACGTTAAGCAGTCGTCTCCGGCTACTGTTTACTTAAGTAAGTACGTAGCCGTAACATGAGCCATATGAGGGGAAAGGGGGAGAAAGGAGGACCTTTCTCAGCCTAATAACGCCAACAAATGGCAATTTTATTTTTGACTTATTATTTATTACGTACTAATGAAATTACATCGATCAACCACGTTTATTGATGACGTCACGATTATGTACCTATTTCTATGAAAGTTCCATAAAAATATTTTGTTTTAGGCTTTTTGGCGGGAACGGGAACGGAACAGTTGCTTTCTTCATTGAATAATCTAAATAATTAATACGAAGTGGTGTTTTGTGGATAATGATCGCATTAAGTTAGTCAGAAAACATTCGCGATAGTGTTATTATATCGGAATATTCAATAAACAAGGTGTACCTATCTATTTTCGCTTCGTGCCAACAAGCCGCTTCATAACTTGAAAGTTTATGCGGAATTTTGAGTTAATTCGTTTGGGGTTCGGAGTGGGAGTCTACTCCGAGGGTGGGGGCTTAGGTTTCATCATCATCACCTTTCATCATTCCATTAATCATCAAGAAAAAAAAATACGTAAGACATGGCTGTATGGGCATAGTTCCCTTTGCCTTACCCTTCGGGGAAAACCAAAACAAAAAAAAAGACAAAAAGAAAATATTTGTTTTAACGTTTCGTAAAAACCTACCTATCTCATTTGATTAAGTTTTTATTTAGCGTATTATATGTAGGTAGGTATATACAAAGTTCGTTGCCATTCATGTTACAATTTAATGTACAGTCCGTCAGAAGTAACATGGAATTTTGGAGTAGGGTGGTTATGATAATTGTTCGCAATCAGGACTTTTCCTTCTTCATTAATTTTTATCTTTGCCGGACATTTGCCCCTAAAGTATCTTGAACAACGCAGGTCCAATTTATTCCTCATGGAATATGTATGACTATCATACATTATGATCCTTTTTCCGTTTTCCGATTTCAAGTAACGAATTGTATCTGTGGAAATGAAAAATTTTAGAAATATTTTAAGAACCCATTCGAATTGCTAAGCTACTGGCCCTGATACCTGCAGACACTAATTTAATTTTAAGTTATACCAGTCATTTTCTTATCGCGGGATGGATGATTGACAAGTTGACAACTGTCAATTTTAAAATTATTGAGTGAGTGGATGAATAATCTCGCTGATAGGCAACCCGTTTGATGTGTGCTGTCAACTTAATCCTGTAGGGTTATTGGGCAATATAAAAGTTTGGGAGGGTTTATTTTTATTTATTGCATAAAATTATGTTCCATAAAGGAGATCATCGGATTTCGGCCCAGAAGTCAAAGTGCCGGCCAAAAAATAATTTTGCTATATTCCGTTAGATCTTATCCGTCTGAGTATTTATTACTATGGCACCAAAGCTGTAGGGTTAATATCTTCGGTTTTATTCGAATTAAAATAACTGTAATTTTCATACATTTTTGGTGAAAATGTGAAGTGCCGGCCAAGTAACAATAATGGTATATGTCCTAAGAACTTATCCGTCTGAGCATTTATTACTATGGCACCAAAGCTGTAGCGTCAATATTTTCGGTTATATTTGAATTAAAAAAAAACTTGTATTTTTCATACATTTTGGTGAATATGTGAAGTGCCGGCCAAGAAACAATATTGGTATATCCCATTAAAACTTATCCATTTGACCATTTATTATTATGGCACCAAACGTCTATGACCATTATTTTGGCTTTTATTGGACTTTACGTTTTAGTTTCTATGTGAAAAGTGCCGGTCAGCAAAAAACACATGTCAAAACTATCGAGAAGATACCTGTAAACATTATTCACTATAACAATAAACGTGTATGACCATTAGTTTGGCTGTTGTTGGATTTTTAAAATCTCGATTTTTGATTTATTTTGCTATAAAATAAAATATGACAGGCGCGTTATTTAAAGGATCGTCAGAATATTTATTACTATGACATTAAACGTCTATGACCACTATTTTGAACTCAATTAGATTTCTCAAAAATCTGGAGTTTTCATAGATGCCTACACTTTGGCGAAAAAAGTTTTATCTGGCGATAATGCAGGTAAAGGCATAATATCGTGGTCGTCTTTGGACACATTTTTATAAATCAAAAATAGGTTTTCGTTTGACCACTATCTCACCTGACTGTGATACACGCTTTAGAAGCTTATTTTTTTTTAAGAAATGTGAGGTACTATGCTATATGGGCTGAGTAGCACCAGGACATTGTGATCGGCATACATGCAAAGTATAACTACCCGACTCCTGTCTTCACTAACAGCTTCTTCAGACGTCATGTCAAAATACGAGTTTCGTCACTAGATGGCAAGCTTATCTTTGGAGGGTGGTAACCATCTACGATCAAGATGAATCAATACCATAATTCAACCTAAACTTAGGCTGTAACGTTGAGTCGAATGTAAAAACTACAGCCAACGTAGTATCTAAAATCAGATAGTATTAATATAGAAGTTCACCTAACAACACACAAAACAATAACACAAAGTATTCATCTGACTAATAACTAGTCATTGGGAAAGCTCTGCTTGTTGTCATTGTTAAAATGTATATAAAAAAGATTTTTTAAAAGTCCAATAAACGCCAAAGTCTACATTTGGTAATATAGTAAAAAAATACGTTTCAAGTAATTTACCAAAAGATTTGACTTATTTTGTTTCGCTGGCTGACATTTTCCCATTTGAACCAAAACGGAAAGAGAGACGAATAAAAGTCCAAATAATGGTCAAAAATGTTTCGTGCCAGATTATTAAATGTTCTAAAGGTCCTTTGTAATCCGCCGTACCACAATTTTTGCCCAAAGCACTTTATTTTTTAACAAAATAAATAAGAAATCAAGATTTTTAAAATACAATAAAAGGCAAACTAATGGTCATAGACCTTTGGCGCTATAGAAAAAAATGTTAACAGGCATCTACTCGATACACTCAACATGGTATTTTTGTTGGTCGGCACTTTTCACATTTGAACTAAAACGTAAATTCCAATAAAAGTCAAAATAATGGTCATAGATGTTTGGTGTCATATTAAAATATATTGAGAAGCAACTATTAGACAGATTTGACGTATTTTTTTCGATGGCCGGCATTTTAACATATTAACCAAAACGGAAAGTCCAATAAAATGTCAAAATAATGGTCATAGAAGTTTGGCGCCATACTAATAGATGTTCTAACGGTCCTTTGTAATACACCTGTATACCTCTTTTTCCTAACGGACATAATATTTTTTTTTACAAAATGTATGAAAAATCGTGATTTTTAAAATCCAATTAAAGCCAAACTAATGGTCATACACGTTTGGTGTCATAGTAAAAAATGTTCAGAGCAATCTACTCGAAAGGTTCGACACATTTTTTTTCTCTGGCCGGCACTTTCAAATTTGGGCCGGCGAAAGTATGGAAAGCCGATGATCTCCTTTGATGCCTGTCGATTAACCGTCCCTTTCCTTTTCGGCGGATAAGAAAATGACAGGTATAATTTAGTATAAACTTAGATGGTATATTCTGGAATCAGCTCCATCATATACCTAAATGGTAGGATTTATGTAAGTGAAAAGTTTTCAATTTACACACTTATTTTTATTTTGCCTGCAATATGTACCTAATACATGATTGCTAGTTATCCCTTTACAGGGTGTTAGTGACAGCGCAAAAAACATTTCATGGGATGACTTAGATCATGTTTCAGAGTTGATATCAAGTGGAATTTTCTGTCGCAAAATAAATAAATAAATAAATATAGAACTGAAAATAGTTTTAAAAAACACAAATTTTCATTATTTTTTCGACAGGAAATTCCACTTGGTTAAATTAGAATCATGGTCTGAATCCGCCGCGAAAGGGCATCCGCCGGCGGGGACGCGGTTGTGTGCAATTGCGTTCCCGTATCCCCGCCACAGGGCGGCAAGGAGGAACACCGTTGGGTTTTAGTGGGTATACCGGGTGGCGACACCCGGGGAGTCCCACATAACCACGTTGTCGTCCCCGGGCGGCGTGGTATGCGTAATGCATTTCCCAACGTTAAAAAAAAAAAAAAAATGATCTGAATCATCCCCCAAAGGTTTCGGTGCGGTGTCACTAACACCCAGGTGTAGTGCCGTTCCCGGGAATGGTCCCAAACAGAAAAATGTACCCGTTGTTAAAACTCTTTAATAGTAAGGACACTGGCTGCTTTTTTTTTTAATTGTTCTTTCTTGCTCTGGACCCATTTGTGCAAAGGTTAGGTGATAAAGGTTTTTTACATACGTTTTGAGCTTTTTTACTGCCGGGAACAGGACCCCGATACCGACCCCGCCGGCGTGGTCGACGATTTCCCTCATTCAGCGCTTATCGGTATCGATCGACCCACTAGGGTCGATTAATTCTTTCAAATATTTTTCCTCTCAGACGACGCCCTGAGCCGAGGTTCGCGCCCAACTGGGCACCCTCAGGCCTGTCTTAAACGTTGTATCGGGCGAGAGCCTTCAGCGCTCCCCATTTGTCCGGCCAAGTAGTTAATGCCATCTGCGGCAAATCTACAATAAGTCACGTCAAAAAAAAAAAACTGCCGGGAATATTCCCAAAGTGGGAACATTTGCGGGAAAGGCACATCGCTAACACCCAAGCGTAATTGTACGGCTACCTGCACGTATGGCAACCCTATATATACATATAATAAATTACTTATAGTTTACATATTGACTAATTTACGTCGCCAACTTAGCTTCTTCATATTCGTCGAGTGACTCAATCTTCATGAGTTGCTCCTCTTCCAAGACTGTCATCTTGCTCAACTTTCTATCACTGACTCTGACGTATTCTCCTTCTTCATTCACGTAGAAGACTGGCGGTGGATGTGTGTGTTCGTTATTTAACACCACAAGTTCATCGGCGTTCGTAAGGACAATTTGTGCGTTACATTTTTTCGAACACCGCGACGAACAAGCCCAACTGGTCTTATTCTTACTCTTGCAGTTAATAGCGTAGGTATAGTGCTCGTAAACCAACAATCTGTGTCCTTTCTTGGATGTTATGAAGTGTATCTCTAAAAAAAGGCGAACAGTCAGCAACACGTAGTTACAGTTTTACCAAACTAGGGGTGGTATTAATAAACTAATCTCAACTTCGAGACTGCCCTCAAGATCATGTCAATGTGACAGTTCTCATATAAAAACAGAGACTTAAGCATGATCTTGAGGGCAGTCTCAGCTGAGATTCGTTTATTAATACCACCCTAGGTCTAAAAAGAACTACAACTAAAATACTTTACTTAAGGATAAAGAAAGTGTAATGCAACAACAAAATATTCTTTATTTAAAAACCATCCTTTTCCATGTGGTCAGCCGATTTCGGTGCAGATGCTTATTTTTTTTTTCATTGTTCAACATCGGCTGTTTTAGCGTCTAATTTCTGTAGGTATGATATGACTAGCCACTTGAATGGCTCTGGTATGAATAAAACTAAACAAAAATTCATCTTTTTTGGAGTTATTTTTACAATAAAATACCATATATATCAGAAAATGATAGAAAATAAAATCAAATCTAATGTTAAAAATACTTTATGTAAAAAAATATTTTATAAGATTCAAGCAACACAACTCAACCAGAAAATAACCAAAGATCAATAAATAAATGTCACAATTGAATAAAATAAAAGTTTATTTTTTTAATAAACACAGAAAAAACATAGGCAAAATTATAATATAACTAGCAAAGGTTTTATTAAAATTAATTTTAAGATTATATCACTCAGGGTGTTCAAAGCCTCGTTAAAAATAAGAAAAAAAAAATATATGCATAAACATCTGGTGGACCCAACTAGCTGACCAGCTAGTTCCGCTCATAACCAACAGATGGCATTGAGTATAGTCCTCAAATGTGCAAGCAAAGTCTACACAACCGCACACAGCGCGCCGCATAATTATAATAACGCATAATTATGATACTGTTGGATCGTGGATCCCTAGTCACGTTACCAACTTGTAGCTAGTCGGTCATCTGCTATGTGTGGGTGCTCTGTTCAGTATCCCGAAAACATTCTTCGGCGGTTGCACACTCTCGCCGCCAAAAACATTATAATAAAAGAAGTTAAACTCAAAACTTTGCAAACAAGAGTTTTAATACAAACCATTCTAAAGCACTGAATTGGACTTTATGAGTTAGTTTAAATTCACATTTGTATTATGTAGATTTCACCTTAAGCAGAGTAAAAAAATATAAAAAATATATTTAAAAAAATTAATGTCTCCTCTATCACAACTTGTAAGTCTATTTTATTTGTGAACAAGAGATTTAATACTAACCATCCTAAGCCAATAAATTGGACTTTATGAGTTTGAATTCATGTTGATTTCACCTTAAGCAGAGTACAAAAAATACAAAATATATTAAAAAAAATAATAATACGTCTCCTCTATTACAACATGTAAGTTTATTTTATTTAAAATATCATTGCTTAGTATATCTGTTTAAAGTAATAAGTAAATAAAAAGACATAAATCCACTTACCAAAATCTACTGCTGATGACATTCGAGGTTAGTATCACTTACCTGAAAACATATTAGTCAAATTAAGAATCAAAACGTCAAATTTAAACTGTATAGGTAGGTACTTCAATTCTTTGTTTATAATTTTTGTATTAATTTATTTATCTAACATGCTTACACATACACAAACTATGTCATACACTACTCTCTACAGACATCCATACGAGAGTAATTATCGTTTGATTTATCGCACAAGAATCACCAATGTGCAAATGTTATGATATTTATATGAACAGGGCTATGCCTATTTCCCATTGATGCTTATTGCCATTTCTGTTAAGAAATATGCGTTGTAACATTAATTTATTGCAGTTAATAATAATGATTACTACATAAAATTATAATATAAACAGGTAGGTACCTTTTGTATTTTCACTCAACTTCCAAACAGCAAAATCTTCCAAGGCCAAACACTATCACACATTGATATTTACCACTTTCCCACGTAAATATCACTCACTACACTTCTAATTATTCAAAATAATGCTTTTTATGTAATTTATATTGCTTTTATTGTAGGAAAATAGATTTGGCATCTTTTTGAGACTGTAAACACCACTAATACGATCCAATAAATTAAAGCGAGTTTGTCACACATTTTACACATAATTAATTTCTCTCTTATTAATTAAAAGCGAGGATACAGGAAATGAATATTTATAAATCAGAATAGAAGTCTTAATATGAAAATAAACAACACAATTTTTAGGTTATCCCGAAGCGTCAAGATTGTTTTATTTATAAATTGATAGAGAGATTTGTAGGCTAAAAATTGAAACTATTCAGCCTTATTATAAACTCGTAGTAAAAAAATAAAAATATAATGCATGTATGACGGGGTTTAAAAAATCACAATAAGAAGCTAATAAATAATGTAATATGTTGAATGTGTATTAAAAAAGTCATAGAAAGGAAAACGAGAAAGGAGCAGAGCAGGTACGGGCGCACAGGCGTGCGCGCACTCGACACACGCACGGGAGCGAACATAACCTTTATTTTATGACAAGGGTTCACCTATTAATAAAATTACTAGGTATAAAATTATACCATGTATAATAGTTCTATCTATTTTCCATTGCATGGTACAAGGAGAGACGATCTCCGGCCGCATAGCATTATGTAAAAAAAAACAGCGACAGTTCTCTCGCTCGCTTCAATGGCATAGAATAGAACATAGATAGGTAATTACTCTTAACTTTAACTCAGAATTTTGATAATCGACAGCATTTTGAACATCATTAATAAAAGTCCTCTGAGATCCGTGATCTGTGGTAACGTGAAAGATCGGATCGTAATGTCACGGGTTCGACTCCCGGTTCGGACTCTTAAATTATTGAATTCTACTTTATGACTTCATAAGTTTGGATCATAAATAATTGATATCATGTTTCTAGGATTTGTGCCCGTTTAATGGCTATAGGATCGCACCCTATTACACGTTACTTCTACATAGCTTCTGAGGAGTAAGTGGATACAGGTGAAATGCTTAGGCAAATAGACGTGCCCTGCACAACGGATGGTAAGGAACTTTACTGTCTTTAACCTTATTGATATTGGAAAGAATCGGTTAGGTATCAATAAGACCACCGCACATACGTACACACATTTTACCTACGCATAAAAACGATCACTTGCACAATCACACTACTATGAGAGATTATTGGTTGTTTTATACATATTCCTGCTACCTACTTCGTCGGTTCTTGTAACAATGTGCCAGAGCTTATCTAACGGGTGGCGTCTTATTTTTATAAAATTATGTTCGGTATTTCTTAATTATTGGCAGTATAGGACACAAACCCAGTCCGACACGATAATACTCTATGGACGTTAGCATTCATGTAGATCGTCATGTTTATGGTGTTACTTTGGTAATACTGTATGCCACCACCACTTGTGTATAAAGATGTTTAGATTATTTTTATTTGATAAGCGCTGGTATGGCAACACAGGTCGAATAAGATACGGCTCCAAAAACATGGCTCGATATGTGAGTAAACATTTTGACAGATATCCAGTAAAATTTTGACCTTTATTTTGTAAATAAACGCCGCGGAATTTCGGGATTAAATATGGAAAATACCGCTATTTTCTCCGGTAAAATGCGGAATAATGTAGTTGTGCAACTGAAAAATCTTAGTGAATGTGCAGTTTTTATGATAAAAGTGATTCTAACCTATAAATTGGTCATTTGATGAAATCATTGTTTTTCGCAATATTTGAAGTGATTTTGGTGTGTTTTTCTAATTTTATATCAGGTGTAATTAAGATCTGAACGTGTTTTAAGTGTTTGTGATATGAATTGACTACGAGAAGCCGTATTTATCTGCGAGTTGGTAAGTACTAGAATGTAAGTTCTTTAAACCATTTATCATAAAAAACATGGGGTGCAGTTTATATTTATTGTTATCTTATTCGGTAACCTGCATAAACAAATGATTTTATGAAAATTTTTGTTTAGACTTACCATTGTTTCTGACTTTAATATGCTTATCTACTTATATTTATGTTCACAATTAAGCAGGCTGTTTGTTGCATAAACATGTTTTGATATTTTCATCGGCTATATATATAATGCAGGTATTACTTATGAGAATTTATGCAATTTGTAGATAAAGACTTAATGAAAGTGACAGGCGTTTTAAGAAGTTTAATGTATGTTATGGTCTACACGAAGCTGTAGTCTATCGGTATAAATAAACAATAGGTACAAAACTGCTTGCAAAGCTTTGTTTGATTCTATTGTGTTTTTAGTTCAAAGTTTTGTACATATAGTATGAGCTTCTCTTTGGTAAATAAATAAACATTAAATACTTATAAATAAAAATAAATGTGTTGTGTATTATTTCAGCTATAATTTTCAAAATCTACAAAATATTGAAAAAAAAAAACAAAGATTCAAAATAAACATTTCAGACCACTTGGAAAATGTTTGTATGGTCTTAAGAGTGTTTTTCGTTTGTCGGTCATGTTTTAAAATAATCTATTTTTTTTTTTATTACCTATCATTTTAGACGAGCTCTTTTCTTTCGTTGTGTAATTGTTAACCAGAGTTTCGGGGTTCTCATTTAGTGATAAAATATGGACCCCTGACCTAATTCTTCTTTTTTATGAATAAAATTGTTGAGTTATTTTGTGTGATACATTCCCAACATGTTTTTGATATTATTATAAAATATGTTAAACAATGTTACAATTTGGTGAGTAATGAAATATGCAAAAGTGTAATGCTGCATCATACATATTTTTATTCTTCTCAATACAAATAATAAAATATCGTAATTTTAATTTAGTTTTTAAATCATGGCTCATAATTTAAAAATATAAATAAAATATATTTTTTTATTGGTATTTGCATTCTGTTTTTCTTATTGCACATGTAATAAGGAAAATAATAAACAATATAATATATCAAAGTTTGTTGTTTTTATGTAGATAATTTAGAGTGCCGTACTTACCGTAACAGGACTTTATTACTAAGCCTACACTCTCTGTCCATCTCTTTATCTGTCCATCTTTAAAGGGCTGTCTCAAATGAACCGTAATAGACAGCCAGTTGAAATTAAAAAAAAATATGCACTATTTTAAAAATACTACCTACTATTAATGAAATATGGATCGAAAAGGCCTGGGATTTATCCCGACTGGCCGTGGGAAACAACTTTTGATGTAAGTATAATGGATTTACGTACAGTCATATATAAGGCCGATTGTACCTCTGTTCGAAGAGGACTCGAATGCAATGTAGGGGAAAAGCTAAAGTTGATAAAATTGACAATATTGTAGAGCTGGCGGAGTGGTATAATCATCCACCACAAACATTTGTCTTGAATAAAGATGGCCGATATATTGGTGTCGATAATGTAACTATCCAAACCACAACAACACAATGATTTAATAATAAGCTTCTTTAAGAATATAAAGATATCAAAAGATCTAAATTTAAAAATATGTTATAGTTGAAGAAATGTGTGAGTGAAAAGTAACAGGTAAATGATATAAAAAGCATAAAAATTGTTTTTAAATGTTTAGTCATACTTTCACTAACTCGCAGTGGAGCAACATGGTGGAGTATGCTCCTTACCATCTATGATTGATTAAGGACAGACCTCAAATCTAATCAGTACCAGTAATTATAAGCATATAGCTAGTCATTATGATTAAAAATATATAAGGGATAAGTTGAATATAAATTATATAATTAAATTAATTATTATTATGTAAACAAATACGATTTGAATAGAAATAATACAAAGATGGGAGAATGCTTCTGGAAGACAACAAACTAACAAGTATTAAGCTATTACCTAAGTGTTGTCGAAACTAGTTGTCTTGTCTGAAAGTTTGGTTGGTCTTTGACACCAAATACCATTTATGTTGCCGCAGCTAGCCTTTTGAATAAGCCCTTAACCCTTGACCTTTTAAGGATTGCAGGCGTTCTCAAATGGCGCCAGTTTTGTGGAGACCATTTTATATATAATTTATCTTCATATAATTTAGTTTCATCCTCATAATTTCAGGAGATGAAAAGGTACAAATCCCACACAAATATAAAAAGGTATTTTTTCATCTATTCACGTATTGTGATCAAACATATTATCTACTTTGTTTAACACATATTTTCTAATATAAAGACCCGACATTTTTTTTTCAGAAGAATGTGAATTCATACCGACACCAAGAGGAAAACATCTGCTAATGGTTAAAGGGTATACATATTCCCAAATGAAATTTTCGAATAACTACTATTGTTCGAAGAAACAGTCTGGGAACTGTCGCGCGCGTATAAGACTGGATGATGATGGTAGGATCGTCAGCGCAGATTATAACCACACTCATCCACCACCTACGTACGTGCAGACACCATCTGGACAGTACTATAAATTAATTTAAAAATAGTCATAAATTATGTGTTCATTTTAAGTAGGACAATATCTAAGGGCAGCTACAACGGGCCGAAACGTTGGTCAAATCAAACTAAAAGGTAATGAGGAGTTTTCCAGTAGGTATAGTAATTTTAGTTCCTTCAATAAGATGAGATGGCGCTCAAATCACTTTTGGAATTTTATTTAAGCAAATAAATGAAAAAAAAATTAAACAGTCCTTTATTTGCATCATTGCATGGGGACCTTTGCGCCGGGTGAGGCGAGGGCTGTTTGACTAAGCAGGGATCCCTGCTACAATTTAGTGAAGGTATTTTCTGTTTTTTTTATTTTTATTTTTTATTGTATTTTCCATTTTTATGTTTCTTCGCTATAATTTATTTTATTTATTTGACTGTTTGACTAAGCAGGGATCCCTGCTACAATGTTTAGTTAAGGTATTTTCTGTTTCTTTTTATTTTTATTTTTCTTTGTATTTTTATGTTTCTTCGCTATAATTTATTTTATTTATTAATAAGGATAAATAAAATACTACTTATATAATTACTAATCCTTTTCTCCCCTGTTGGGATGTAGGGCTCGATTAACAGATTTCCACTCCTCACGATGTTTTGCAGCCTCTGTAGCTTCCCATGCCATGCCGAGAGTTTTCAACTCTCAGTCAACCGAGCGTCGCCAAATCTATTGGGCTGTCCCCTTTTGCGTCTTCCACGCGCACACCAGTTGTTCAATCAGCTTGCCGAACTTCATGTGACGTCACGAATCGGGGATCGCCATCTTGGCTGCTTACGCGGTACGACAACATTAAATCGATGTTCGATTTGCTCCAATCTGAATCGGCACCGTCTTAGCCGGTAGAG
The DNA here is from genome assembly GCF_024362695.1 of Pectinophora gossypiella. NCBI lineage: Eukaryota > Metazoa > Arthropoda > Insecta > Lepidoptera > Gelechiidae > Pectinophora > Pectinophora gossypiella. The sequence goes on along the minus strand of NC_065413.1, from coordinate 13,242,087 downwards.
CCCCAGGTCAGAGCTCAACGAATGGGTGTTCCACAGGTCTTTTAAGGACGTGACCAATCTACCGCTTTTTCCCTGTGCGGTTATCAGTCTCTACACTATTTTGCCCAGTCAATCTCCACAGTTCTGTGATATAATTTAGTAGATAGGTTATAATTGTTATTATATTATCGGGTTACTTCCCTTGCATATCATCACTAATTTAAGAGCCACGTTCTTCTCGGTGTAGCATTTTCAATTCTTGTCTCCCTTCCTCTATTAAAGGGAAACCCTCTTGCCTTCCTATTCACTGACCTATTTTCCCCTAAAAAGTAGCATGGAGAATGCTACACCAACAAGAGCGTGGCTCTTGAATTAGTGATGATGAATTAATTATCATCCCATACAAACTTTTCCTAAAGTGATAATGAACAACTGGAAAACTCCCCATTGTTTTTACATTATTTAACATTTGATCAAGTATCGACCCGTTGAAAATAGTTTACAATATCTAAGAACGTATACCAAAGGCGTAAGAGAGAGATCCAAGACTCAATTTAGTGTTTTAAAAATGCTAATTTGTGTTATAAATGGTAATACTACCAAATATCAATCATCATCAATATTAATCAATACATTGTTTACAATCCTAAGACCCGCCGAATGCATTTGCGTGTGGTGTTTAAAATTATGATCAGCATTTATTCATACGGAGAAAAAAATACGAAACCGGGTCGAGTGTGTAATCTGAAATTTATCAAAAGATTATATAATTTTATTTTATAAAATAAATGTGTTTTATAAAAAATTAGGTCGCGTCTACATCCATCATATATTTTTCACATTCGTCGTTTTACACACCGTTAAACAAAATGTGACTCTTATTTGTAAATTCCAAAATAAAAATGTGAAAGGTAGAGTTCGCGACACGAATGAAGTCCCACGGGTTTAGTCGATAAATGCCATATTCTGGAAATGACACACTAGTCTTAAAACGACAAATTCTATAAATGACAAAATCTGAAAACGCCACATTCTATTAATGACTTATTCTGCAAAAGACAGATTCTGGAAATGTCATATTCTATTATTGACAAATTCTACAAATGCCACATTAACGTGAAATGTAGGTTCATGCGGATATGGTGCTAAATAACAAGTCATTCAATACTTAAAATATTATTATTTCTTGTTTAATCACTATAACTTAAATTTTACACAAATAAATCAGAAAAATCAACCTATTGATTGAGGGGAGGCCTCATATGTATACGTCCCACTGCTGGGCACAGGCCTCCCCTCAATCAACCGGAGGGGGTATGGAGCATACTCCACCACGCTGCTCCAATGCGGGTTGGTGGAGGTGTTTTTTTACGGCTAATAGCCGGGACCAACGGCTTAACGTGCCCTCCGAAGCACGGAATCATCTTACTTTTTCGGACAATCAAGTGATTCAAGCCTGAAAAGTCCTTACCAAACAAAGGACAGTCTCACAAAGTGATTTCGACAATGTCCCCATCAGGAATCGAACCCGGACCTTCAGATCGTGAGCCTAACGCTCTAACCACTAGACCACGGAGGCTGTTTAATTTTGTTTATTTTTCTGATTTATTTGTGTAAAATTTAAGTTATAGTGATTAAACAAGAAATAATAATACACTTCTCATCAAAAAAATCGAAACACTTCCGTTTTCATTGTTTCTGTCCGAATTTAACACAAAAAAGAATTCATACGATGAAAAAAAATACATAAATGTATAGCTGGCAGTTTGGCCATTACAGTAATAAGCGAAAATTCTAAATTCAAAATTAGAATTTCATTTGTTTATCTTATAAACGAAATGAATCACTGTTTTGAGACAAATGTGTGTTTAGGGTTGGAGTACATTTAGCGTTTAAAAACTAAAAATTGGCGCCTATCCTTAAACTTTTTGTTTTTTATTTCAATACTGTGACTTTGGGACGTCTGAAAAAAGGTTTTTTTTCTAAAACGTATGGATACTTCGCCCACAGAAGCCGCCCAAGTTGTGGCATTGCTGGATTCTGGCCTTAGTCAGCGTGTTGTGGCTGCAAGACTGCATCTAAGCCTGTCATCTGTTCATAGAGTCTATAAACGTTATCGGGAGACTGGTTTGTTCACGCGCCGTTCAGGATCTGGCAGGAATCGGGTCACTTCTGAGCGAGATGATCGATTTATTGTAACAACTTCTTTAAGAAATCGACGCCTTAACGCTTTTCAACTGCAGCAGCGGCTTCGTGTTGTACGAAGGGTGGCTGTAAGTGACTCTACAATTAGAAGAAGGTTGAAGGATCGTGGACTGGTACCGCATAAGCCAGCAAATGGGTTGAAATTAACTGCAGACCATCGAAGAGCGCGCCTTAACTTTGCACGTGAGCACCTAAATTGGTCATACCTACAGTGGAGCAAAGTTCTCTTTTCTGATGAGTGTAAAATTATGCTGTATGGTAACGACGGAAGGAACAAGGTCTACAGAAGAGACGGAGAACGCTATGCACAATGCTGCATTGAAGAAAAGGTCAGCTATGGTGGCGGTTCGTGGACGGTTTGGGGAGGAATCAGCGCCGACGGTAAGACAGAGCTTGCTTTCGTGTCTGGGCCACGTCTGCCTGCACTAAACTGTCATCGGTACGTCGAAGAGTGTCTCGAGCCTCATGTGATGCCCTATGCACATTTTATTCGCAACGGCTTCATATTCATGCACGACAATGCTAGGGCTCACACCGCGGGCGTCGTACGAGATTATCTTAACGAAGTCGATATCTCTATTATGGAATGGCCAGCAAGAAGCCCGGACATGAATCCCATTGAACATCTGTGGGATGAATTAAAGAGACGAATTCGAGCAAGAGATCCTGCCCCAGAAACACTTAGCCAGCTGCAAGATGCAATCCAAGAGGAATGGGACAATATACCACAGCATGTGATCGTGACTCTCATCCGATCGATGAAGAACCGTATGGAAGCAGTAATTAGAGCTCGGGGAGGGAATACAAGTTATTATATAAACGTTTAGATAAACGTTTTTTAGCTTTTTTTTTTCATTTACGTGTGTTGTTTTATCCATTTCCTTTATACTCCATACGGAATAAAAATGACTCATTTAACAAAATACGAAACCTATGAAAAATTCATTTAAATGACAATGGGCACTTTTGTATGAAACTTGGTCCAAGAACCTCCACTGATGAGACTTATATGTAATGAAAGCTTATGCTTTCCCTATGATTCTGGCAAAGTCCTATCAGATTCTGTCCCGGGGTTCTTTTTTTATGGCCATGTTTGTCCTGGCTAAAAATGTGATAAAATACAGTGGGAGCTAAAATCGACTCAAGATGTGTTGCTGGATAACTAAGTCTACATAAATAATTATGTATCATATTGTATATCATTTTAAAGAGGATCTTTTCCAGAATCCGAAACATAAAAAAAAAACAAAAAAAAATCTTTTTGTAAGCGAATTATAGTCAATTTATATCTGCAGCGCCATTGTTTCTCGGTAGCTAAGTTCAAGTTTCATGCCTTTTACCCCTTCCAAAAGTATCTTACCGATTTTTTTTATATTGCTTCCGGAATTTGATCTGAGTGATAATAACAAGAAAAATAAATAAACACCTCTCCGATAGAGACCGGCTAAGCTATTGCCTATTGCAAGAAATCGTCATCATTAGCAAGTCATTACGGTATTGCATATTATAAGCTTATCAGGAACTTGGAACTTGGTCCAAGAACCTCCACTGGTGAGACTTGCATGTAATGATAGCTTATACTTGTCCTATGATTCTGGCAAAGTTCTATCAAACACTGTCCTAGGGTTTTTTTACGGCCATGTTTGTCCTGAGTGTACAGTAGTGGACTGCAAAATCACCTCAGGATTTGTTGTCGATAAACTATTTAACTAAGGCTATATACATAATTATATATCATAATGTATATCAATTTTAAAGGGGAAGGTTATCAGAATCTGAAACACAAATAAAAAAATGCATTAAGTAAGTATGTAAACGACTTTTAGCCAACTCACGTCCGTAGCACCATTTTTCTCAGCAGCTACGTACGAGTTTCGCGCCTTCCAACCTTTCCAAAGAAGCCCAATCATTTTTTCCTTCTTCTGATATTGCATTCTTAACCTGACAAGACTAAGTGACAACAACAAGAAATAAAATAGATACCATTCCGATAGAGGCCGCGTAAGCTATGGACCTATTGCAAGATAACGTACTCAAAGGCTAGTCATTATAATCCAACAGACGTAACATGATTAGAATGCGGGAGGACGCAAATGTAGTATGTTTTCTTTCACCACAATCTTGTTTTATTAATCCAGGCTTATATCTTGTATTATAAACAATGCCGAATGGTACAACAAACGTATCGTAAACGTAAGGTTGCCTGGTAGTAATTGCTACCTTGGCAATAAAGCCGCCTTTTGCACCAGTTATTGCCTGAACTTGTTTAATGTGTTTCTTTTGTATACAATAGAGTCATTGTATTGCATCTTGATTAGAATGACTTATTTCTTGTTTCTCTCGTACTAAGCTGTATAGTTGTATAGTTGTATTGCTGTTAGTGTTAAAGAGACACATATTTCGTCTCTTTCGCATAAGGCGATGTACTACATTTCCGTCCCGCCGCATTCTAATCATGTTACGTCTGTTGGATTATAATGACTAGCCTTTGAGTACGTTATCTTGCAATAGGTCCATAGCTTACGCGGCCTCTATCGGAATGGTATCTATTTTATTTCTTGTTGTTGTCACTTAGTCTTGTCAGGTTAAGAATGCAATATCAGAAGAAGGAAAAAATGATTGGGCTTCTTTGGAAAGGTTGGAAGGCGCGAAACTCGTACGTAGCTGCTGAGAAAAATGATGCTACGGACGTGAGTTGGCTAAAAGTCGTTTACATAATGCATTTTTTTTTATTTGTGTTTCTGATTCTGATAACCTTTCCCTTTAAAATTGATATACATTATGATATATAATTATGTATATAGACTTAGTTAAATAGTTTTTCGACAACAAATCCTGAGGTGATTTTGCAGTCCACTACTGTACACTCAGGACAAACATGGCCGTAAAAAAACCCTAGGACAGAGTTTGATAGAACTTTGCCAGAATCATAGGACAAGTATAAGCTATCATTACATGCAAGTCTCACCAGTGGAGGTTCTTGGACCAAGTTCCAAGTTGCTGATAAGCTTATAATATGCAATACCGTAATGACTTGCTAATGATGACGATTTCTTGCAATAGGCAATAGCTTAGCCGGTCTCTATCGGAGAGGTGTTTATTTATTTTTCTTGTTATTATCACTCAGATCAAATTCCGGAAGCAATATAAAAAAATCGGTAAGATACTTTTGGAAGGGGTAAAAGGCATGAAACTTGAACTTAGCTACCGAGAAACAATGGCGCTGCAGATATAAATTGACTATAATTCGCTTACAAAAAGATTTTTTTGTTTTTTTTTTTTATGTTTCGGATTCTGGAAAAGATCCTCTTTAAAATGATATACAATATGATACATAATTATTTATGTAGACTTTGTTATCCAGCAACAAATCTTGAGCCGATTTTAGCTCCCACTGTATTTTATCACATTTTTAGCCAGGACAAACATGGCCGTAAAAAAAGAACCCCGGGACAGAATCTGATAGTACTTTGCCAGATTCATAGGGAAAGCATAAGCTTTCATTACATATAAGTCTCATCAGTGGAGGTTCTTGGACCAGATTCGCCCATTCTCCTTTAGAACATTAACATTAAGATTTGATAAGCTCATATTACTCACTATTAAACGACATTTAACATTTATTCCTAAATGTACACATTTTTCTGATAATTCTGACAAAACGTAAACTTGCAAGGTGTTTCGATTTTTTTGATGAGAAGTGTATTTTAAGTATTGAATGACTTGTTATTTAGCACCATATTCGCATGAACCTACATTTCACGTTAATGTGGCATTTGTAGAATTTGTCAATAATAGAATATGACATTTCCAGAATCTGTCTTTTGCAGAATAAGTCATTAATAGAATGTGGCGTTTTCAGATTTTGACGCGGCGCTGCTGTCGCAGTATCTGCATAATAATTATTATAACTTGTCATTTAGTTCCATTTAAATCCGCGGGGCTTCTTTCGTGGCGCGTACTCTATAGAGATTTTCCGTCGATATCACAAGACAAATAGCTATGTAAGTTGCGTATTACGGTACTGATGTTGAAAATGTTGAAATCTTATACTCAATCATTCAAAATACCATTAAGTAAAATTAGCATGTAAATAAAATGTGATTGATGACCGAATTTAGTGCAATTATAAATATTTATGAACGAGCTTAATCATTTTGTTTCATTAATTACCTCGGTCGTAACCTTAGTTCAAACTTTCATCCCTTTTTCGACCTTTTAAAAAGGGATGAAATTAGGAAACTCCCTTCTTAGTAGCTAGTGCTTATTTACATACATACATACATAAACTCACGCCCGTAATCCCAAATGGGGTGGGCAGAGCCACAAGTAATCAAAGACAACTTGCAGCCACTGTTGATACGAAGTCCTAAGATGGATATGATGAACCTTATGGTGATAAGGGATCAGCCTATCGCCCATAACATTAGTCCATCATGTTAGAGGACGCAATCCCTCTGTCGGTTTTTACGACATGCCCGGGAAGACAAGCAGCTGAACGTGTTCTATGTTTTTTATTTGCTCCCAGAACAGCATAGAAGCAGCATAGTGCTTATTTACTTCATTATAATGTAGATTTCTGATATACAATAAGGATGAAACAGTGAAATTCACATTATATATGATTTTTTAATAATATATTTTACTTTTCAGCAGGTTCATTTAAAATATTACTCTTTTATTACATTAAAAACAAAACAGATTTCTTACAAAACTTACACCACAGCTTATATTTATGGGAGATACTTTTACATCTGTCTTACCAATATATAATACTCAACTACAATATAATACTTCTATAATACTTTTTTAATTAAATACTCGAATATCTATTTTTATACTAGCTCTACCTATAATTACATACCTAGACCTCTAGCAACTGAAAAAATAAATCTACTTTATTTGGCTATATATATTTAATATAAGAGCTGCTGTGCATCAATTGAAAGAATTGACGGGTTAAGAAGGCCACAGCGAAGCAATTCATCTAAAAATCAATATTGCAATTTGACATTTACACGTATTAAAAAAAGTAAGTGCGTAATGCCAACAAATGTCAACAATTTTTTTTCAGAGGAATGGCTTCGATGTGGCCTTTCTAACCCCCTGCTCTTTGATACATCTTCGTTCGGCGTTCCCTGGATTTACCCATTTCCATGATTCACTGTCCCAAAGTTATCTGCGCTGTTCAAACATTTCAGGCGAGTGTCGAACTGTTCCTTCTTGATAGCGAAGGAGAGTCATTTGCTCGAGTCAATTTTGGACTATTACACTCACTAAAATCTTGCAAAGTGTTTGACCACCTCTATCGATTTATAACAATATTAACTTTTTGTAGTAATTCCCACGTTCGTTTTGTACGAATATGGGGCTTCCCCAGTAAACTTTTAGAACGATGCGAAAAATTGGTTAAAGAATCTTTGTGCAGTGTTACATGCTTCTGAACCAGACTATGATTTCGGCTGTGCTTTGAACGATTAGTTTCTTTTATAAATGTTTACGTCAATGTGTAATGCATTTTAAGATGTTCCGATTCCTTTTCTGTTGTGGTTGATTTTGTTGTTTCCCCCTACCCTCGTTTTGTGTTTTTTTTAAATTATTATTAATAAACGTGGCAGTAAACATTGATTTTTAAACCGAATTGGCGTTTTATTACTACTATTATCTTGTATATATAGCAATTTAATTAATAAAGGTACATCGATTGTATGTCATTCTTGTTTTATTTACCTCTATCTCGATTAATTTTACGTAATAATAATTCGACCAATAAAAATCTGTTTTCACTCTTAACCTTATCGCTTTGGTTTAAGGTCGTAAGAGGAGTTATCTTTGGAATTTCTTCGTGGAGCTTGGTGCAAATCTTACACGTTGCAAGATATGTTCGAAGAAGTTGAGCAAGAATATGGCAAGACATCTCCGGCTGAAACATCCGAAGGTCTATCGTCAAATGCATCAGCATTTAGAAACAAAAAAATATAGTAGTAAGTATCTTTGCTTCATTTAACGCGGACTTGCAAGGCTTCAATTGGGTAGTTTCCTAGGTCAAAATAAATAATGAAATTCTTGTTACTAAATAAAGACGGATCTAAAGATCTCAAAAACGTTTTCTTTTCTCTATTTAACTTATTTATGAATTTTAATAAAGAAAAATTTAATAATAAGTCCGACATTTTGTCAAGTTTTTAAAAATTGATAAACACGATGGTTTTGCACAGCAAAAAAGTGAGACTATGAAAAGGAGACTGTAGACTTTTAAACTAACTTAAAATGCACCCGCGCCACAGCAATCATGCCGCACGGGGCGCAAATTATATCGAGGGCTTTGACTATTAGGCAATAGCCGTACGATATTTTGTCTGCGTAGATAGTATTCGCTGCGTCTATTGTTCGAAGTCTTCGATATAATTCGCGACGCGGCTGTGCCTGTGCTGTGGGCGCTGAAAGTGAATTTCTAGCCATTATGGTTCCCCTTTGTGATTAATTTTACTTGTCAAACTTAACCAGCCTTAATGTAACTTTTAAAAAATATTTTTTTAACAGCCATTTCCAAAATATCAACAAGCTGGGTAAAAGGAAGCTGGGCAAGAAGGTATTGTCATAGAGTGGGCGAGAAAAAATATCAATGCAATGTCTGTAGCGCAGTGCTCAGATTCCCAAAAGGACTTTACGGTAACATGAAAAGGCATATTAGAACCAAACACCCTTATGTATATGAGAAAGAAGTTAATCAACAAAGAAGTTATGTGGATGTTAGTACTGGTGATGATGAGAACATAGTAGCAGAGTATTTGAGTGACTATGAAGTTGAGAGCAAAGATGAAGAGAGCCCGGAGAAAGAGAACAGTAATGACGAAAGAGGTTCCGAGTCGGATCCGGAGTCTACAGAAGGGAAGCCATTCTTATATGATTCTGATCCTGAGTTAGAGACTAAAGTCAAATATCTTGTTTCGAAAAGAGAAATCCCTGGCAGAAGTGAGTTTTCTTCTTACATACTTACATACATTAATAATGCCCCGTAATCCTCAGTAGAGGGAGGAGACCCACCAATCATTTATAAGCAAGCAACGAAGATAAACCATACAGGTTATCAGCCCATCAACCAAATATTTCTACATTTTGAAAGAACATTGCAACCACTCTCCATATACCAGTTTTGTTGCTTAATCAATTATTATTCTACCTAAATTTTGCATTGTCTTGCTATTTGGCAAAGACCATTTATTCAACATTTTAATCACATCATTTATCAGCGTGATATTTTTACTTTTCGATGTCCTTTTGACATTTTTATCATAACAAACAAAACATTTCATTTGGTTTCTTTCAACTTTACGTTTTATTTTTCAGAGAGAGCCCGAAATTGTTTTTGGAATTTCTTCAATGTCGTCGTAGAGAACCATCGCTATGCTTGTTTGGCATGCAATAGAAGAGTGGCAATATTCCCACACAGCATTGCGAATCTCAAGCGACATATTAAAAATAAACACAAGAGGCAGTATAATATTATTATGAAGTACTTGGCTGAGAACGATGGTGACAGTGACAGTAAGTAGTTTTGTTGATTATACTTTTAATGTAACTTCTTCTATCGTGTGGGTTGTGAGGTGGATTGCCAACCCCATCAACCCTGGAATGTAACAACAACAATGTAACAATTCCATCCTTTACTGTTAAGATTTCAGTTTTCCTTTGGTGTGGGTTATAAGGTCGACAGAGGCAACAATGATCGATGACGACAGTGGTGTAGATGATGGTAGGGTTATTATTGGGCCGCGAAAGGCCCCTGAAATGGCTCATACATGTAACGACTATGTACTTGCTTGTGCGATGAGCATCGAGTCATCTTATTTTCATTTAATCACGTGATCCCAGCTGGCATTGTCCTAACTAACCCAATTAAACTACAGTTTATTTATTTTTTTGGGAATCGAACTTGGGATCGTGAACTCAATACTCTAATTTCACAAGACCACGAAAATTACGCGATTGTGTTTTGTTTACCTTACTTACATCTTTTGCAGAAGAGACCCCGATCAGCTTCGACAAATACTACTTTGATTCTGAAGGAGACGATTACAAATGCAAGGAGTGTGGCACTGTCATCAATTGTTCTGACGAAGAGCAGCAAGCTCTCTTCGACCATATCAAGGACACCCATCCCGATCAGATCCTAGCTTACCAGGAGGAAAATGTTGAGAACATTGAAAATGAAGAAAACTCTCAAAGCGTTGCGTATAATGTTGTAATTATTAAGAAAGAATAAAACCTTCTTTTATGAAGTGTTGCGCTTTGTGGTTTCGCTGGATCCGATTATTATTATGACGTTCTATGTCATTTGATTGATCATTTAGACTTGATGTTAAAATAAAAACGTGTAGCAGTGTATTTACCCGTACCCTTTGTAACACCTCGTTTCACACATACGCTACACATTGACGTCATCGTACACGCGCTTCTGTGTGTGTGACCTCTGATGCTCATGCGATGAAGACTAAAGATCGAGGGGGGGGGGGGACCTAGCTCAGCCGCTGGTTGGGTGCGGAGAGTTGCCGTTAGTCGTAGTATTATTCCTTATTCTATGTTTAAGCTACGCTTTGTGAATTGGTTTAAACCAATTTAATCATTTATAAGTACCGTTTGATCTTTACAATAAGTCCTAATATTAGGGAATATGTTCTAATTATAGCAATAATAATTATCAAGTAACGGTTTTATGTCAGTCGTATGTAACAAGTATGAAACGTTTATTCGAATAAGTTTTAATTATATTAGAATGCACCTACATGCATATTATGTAGTTGTTTAAATAACACGGTGTACCTATAATAATTTTTCGCGTGAAATATAGTTATTTAGTAAAACATTTTGTTTTAATTATCCCTCACATCTCTTTATTGTCAAGATTCACATCTACGATCATTTTGTATATAAAATGTAGGTATTGTTAAATCTTAACATCACAATATTAAAAAAAAGGTCTATAAGACGATCGAAAAATTGTGGGGTCCAACAGGATTTGATTCCTTGATCAACTATCTAGTATTTGAATTTCGAATTCGAAATCAGAGTCCAGAATTTTCCGATCCCTTATCTACGTAAATTATATTATATATTAATATATACAGGGTGTTAGTGACATGGTAACGAAGACTTTGAGGGACGATTCAGACCATGATTCTGAGTTGATATCAAGTGAAATTTTCCGTCGCAAAATTCATGTATGAATAATTCATGTGTGAATATAGTGTTTTCTATCTCATAAAACCGGTACATCTCATCTTTTTCAAATCTTACAGGTTACAGGATGGTGTCAACTATACGAGCAGACCAAAAACGACTTCTACTTCGCAACGGTTACACATACTCACAAAACAACCACGCTAAATTCACGTACTATTGTTCTAAGAGGATATCAGCTGATTGCCGATGCAGTGTGAAGTTGTCTTCAGTTGGCAAGATCATAGCTATAAAGGAGGATCACAACCATCCACCAACACCGTTTACCATCACCGCTCAGGGACAGTATGTGAAGATATGATTTGAGTTACAAAAACATAGAAAACATTAACTTAATGTTAATAAAAAACATAGAAAACGTTCAGCTGCTTGTCTTCCCGGGCATGTCGTAAAAACCGACAGAGGGTTTGTGTCCTCTAACATGATGGACTAATGTTATGGGCGATAGGCTGATCCCTTATCACCATAAGGTTTATCATATCTAGCTTACGACATCGTATCAACAGTGGCTGCAAGTTGTCTTTGATTACTTGTGACTCTGCCCACCCCATTAGGGATTACGGGCGTGAGTTTATGTATGTATGTATGTATGATTATTAGTATGTATGATTTGAGTTACACACACTCTTTCTTTCGTTAAGCAATTAAAACTCCCAGATTTTTCTTTTTTTTTTACCTTTGATGTAAACCCATCAAATTTGGCTCTTAGCCCCAGACTTGCCCGAAGGCATTGACGAGGCCTAAGATGGAGCGAGAAGGTGCCTGTTTACTCTGACCTTGAGAGCACCCAGGGTATATGCATTCGGAAATACAGAAGACTGCAGAGAATTCCACTCCTTATGATAATGCCAAATTAATAGAATTAGGAAGCAACCTCTTAATGTGGCGTTTCTTTAGCAATACAGATTCCATTGCAACGTATTATGTTTTTCAAAAAAAAAAATAAAAGTGTTTTATTGCAATTGTACAGTCAAAAAAAAAAGATGTCATAGTTACATTGTAAAAAGAAAAAATACAGTTCTTAGGTACAATTTAACCCAATCGGGCGTGTGTATGTCGTATTATGTCTGAGGGTTTAAATCTCAGTCCAATGTTCAAGTTGAAAACGATTATGACAACCGACAGTCACTTAATGTCAATTCCATACATTTTTATTACAGTCACTGTCGATTGTCATAATCGTTTATAACTTAGATAATTTGTGTGTTGTTTATCTTGTCTTCTGAATGATCTCATTCTGTGACCAAAATGTGCAAGATTTTTTTTTTATTAATGTTTGAAAATGGAAATTATATTTTTTTTTTGTTACTCTTCTTTCTTACAATGACTCATTTTGTAAGGAGTTGTGTTAATACGAAAAGTCAAATGCGTGTGTCAGGTATAATTAATGTACTTACGTCAAAATGAACACTATCTAGCATCTTTAATGTACCATTTACAAGGATATTAAAATGTAACCATATAAACTTTGTTTATTCCTTATGGATTTTAAATTCGCAAATAAACAGACTTTAAAATGTTTATATTGATTCAATTTTAAGTCAAATAGTACTTTTTATCTAATGGTGCTAATTCCTGCAGACGCCATCTAATTTTAAGTTATACCTGTCACTTTCTTATCCGTTGAAAAAGAAAGGGACGGTTAATCGACAAGCATAAAATTTATGGAATACACGTCAATTTTAAGCAAAAATCTAAAACGTCTAAAAATTTTACATCGGCCAATAACCCGACAGAGTTAAGTAGACAGCACGTCAAACGGATTACATACCTATTTTATTTGCCCGGGTTATTCATTCGTTTTAAAATTAACTTGTTGACAATCATCCGTCCCTTTCATTTTTGACGGATATAACTTAAAATAAAATTAGGCGGTGTCTGCAGGAATCGGGGCCAATGAGTACTTATTCTTAGTCTAAGTATGTACTTATATATACATATAATAGGTATATACATAGGTATAGTATATTATATATGTGTATATATTTATAAAGGCTTAGGCATGTATTTGTGTTGCCATAGTTTGTTTATTTATATAGTTATTATTATTTTATTATACTGTAGAGTTTTTTCTTATATAGCACCTCTTTTTATTCTCCCGAAGCAATTCTTATACTACCTCTGGGTTGGCTGGAAGAGATCTCTCTTAGAGATAAGTCCTCCCTTGTAAACGTCCATCTCATGTTTGTGATGTAATTAGTTGTTAAGTGCAATAAAGTTATATTGTTACAGAATCCGATTTCGTTTCAGGTCGTCGATACAAATTCATCCAAACACAAATGGGGCGTTATTTGCTCATGTTAAATGGGTATACTTACTCAAAAGATACAAAAGGACCAAGGTATTATTGTTCGAAGAAGAACAAGGGGTGTAAGGCTAAAGTGAAGTTGAATGAGTATGGGCAAATCGACACAACAGATAAAGACCATAATGTGCATTTCCATCCACCTCCTCAGTATATCGTCAACGCTCAAGGAGTATATATGAAAGTGTCATCATAATATATAAAATATGCCACGAATACAATGTAAAACATTTTATTTACACAAACACAACATTAAAAAACAATGGCAAAGTTTCCAGGCTGCGTTCCCTAAAATAGGTATAGGTGGCGCTGTACAAGGCTGCCTTCGTTTAACCTTCTAATTTCATTGATAACAGACATATTTATACATTATCTTCGTTTTTGGGTATAAATGATGACCCCTTTAGGTATAAATGAACCCTTGTTATTACATATACCGAGGCACAACATATCTTCCAATCATTATTATTCCGAGCAAAATAAAAAGAAACATTTTTTTTTCTTGGCTATATCTGCAATCAGTATCTTTTTTTTTTGTTTACTATGAGCAGATTTGGTATAAGTGTATAAGAAGCAATATAGGTAGCAACATAATTCTTCACCATATCTCGTTCAAATGTCAAGTAACAATGATATTTATATATGCTTCTGCCATTATATTATATTTTTGAATAGTTATGTACCCGAGTAATGAGAAAATAGGTAATTATCACGTTAAAGCTGTACAACGCTATCTATATTGTTTTTGGGAACGTAGCCTGAAAACTCCTTTTTTTTGACGTGAGTTATTGTAGATTTGCCGCAGATGGCATTAACTTGGCCGGACAAATGGGGAGCGCTGAAGGCTCTCACCCGGTATAACGTTTAAGACAACAGGCCTGAGGGTGCCCAGTTGGGCGCGAACCTCGGCTCAGGGCGTTGTCTGAGAGGAAAAATATTTGAAAGAATTAATCGACCCTAGTGGGTCGATAGCGATAAGCGCTGAATGAGGGAAATCCTGAAACCTCCCTCAGCACAAAAGTGTTAATAGAAGCACATCGACGGTCCTATAGCTTTCGACTTTTGACAAGTTTATCTGTAATTATATTTATTACGATAAGAAAATAATGTACCTAATTTTGATTTTTGTCAGATTTTATTTGTCCACTGGTTTACAGAATAGTCCTGCAGAACATTGCCCAAATATATTATTATTAGGTTAAGGTTCTAGGTAATTTTGGGTTAAGTTTTTATACAGGTCTCATTTATATAAAAAGGTCATATTTACGAAACTCACAATTCTGGCAAAGCGGTAGGTACCTCATGATACAGGCTAAAGAAACTTAAAAAGAGGTTCCAGCCATTACTTTTTGTGTAAAAAAATCTTATGGACATAAATAATTTTATTGTTTTTATTTTTTCGTTTTTATTTATTTATTATTATTTGTAATGTTCTTACCATATCTCGGGGCTCTGGAGTCCCGGAGCTATAGAAAGCGTGCATGGGCCGAAGCCAACACGTAGAGGGCCTTTAAAACATTTTAATCTAAACACGACAATCGTTTACTTGTTATGATATTTTATTGTCAGCTTTAAGGCGAATAAAATCAATCATGTGTAGATATTGCTGTTTCATTTGAATTATTAAATTTAGGTATAAATAATAACACTTTATTACACCCAGGCACAATTACATTTTTCACCCATCATTATTCTGTTCAAACTAAAAAGAAACAATATAGGTAGGAAGCAACACAATTCTATACATAATGTGATCCAAATATCAAGCAACAATTATTTTATTTTTATATATGCTTCTGCCATTACATTGCATTTTTGAATAATTGTGTACTCTAATACAGCCTCCGTGGTCTAGTGGTTAGAGCGTTAGGCTCACGATCTGGAGGTCCGGGTTCGATTCCCAAAGGGGATATTGTCGAAATCACTTTGTGAGACTGTCCTTTGTTTGGTAAGGACTTTTCAGGTTTGAATCACCTGATTGTCCGAAAAAGTAAGATGATTCCGTGCTTCGGAGGGCACGTTAAGCCGTTGGTCCCGGCGATTAGCCGTAAAAAACATCCACCAACCCGCAGTGGAGCAGCATGGTGGAGTATGCTCCATACCCCCTCTGGTTGATTGAGGGGAGGCCTGTGCCCAGCAGTGGGACGTATATAGGCTGTTTACGTTATGTATGTGTACTCTAGTAATGAGCTAATAGGTAGATCGCGACAGCGCCATCTATCTTATTTTTGGGGAACGTGTCTTGGAAAGTCCCTTATTACAATCTCCAGTTGACTTTCGACCATTACGGGATACGGTTCACGACCTCACTCGTTGGTCTAATTAACGTCATGCGATGGCTGTAATCCTGACTATTCAGAATCAGAATCATTTATTCAACGTAATTATCATGGATAAACTTGTTGAAGGTCAATGTAACATTTTGAATTTACGTCATTTCGCAAGGTGTTATGGCTGAGGAGAAGAAATGACAAGAAACTGCAACAGCAACACATTCCAATTGGGAACACAGTCGTGAGCTTATATTATTAATAAAATGACATCAAAAATATTATTAGTTGTTTGTTTTTACTCCTTAACACATTGAACACCAGACTAAAATTCATGGTCTAGCCGAGTAAGTTGCAGCGCAGATGTCAAATGGTAGACATTGGTGTTTGACATTTCGGAAAATAATGAGTAAGTAAATCGTGTTTTCCTTAAGCTGCCTATTATTTTTTAGTTATTTCCAGACAATATTCACATAAAAGTCTCTACGATATTTGGACAATTCTCACATTTTTGGCGTGGCCCCAGGGGTAAGTCCATCGGCGGGTATATGGTGTCCGTCATAGCGTTCAACGTGTTAAGTAATCTGTTACAAAATTATTTCTCGAAGGATCTCACAGACGCTGTACTGAAATGTTAAAAATAATTGTCATTGCGTGACTGTGTACTTCTGTTTGATTTCTGTCAGCGAGTTAATAAGGCCACATTAAGCATTTCATCAATATTGTTATTTGACACCATTCATTTCGCAACACATAACCAAAAAGAAACAAAATGTCAAAACTTCAGGTTAGGTAGGCAGACCCTGTGAAAAACGGGATAGATGATATCTGAATTTTATGACGAAGTTGTTGAATAAATAAATAAACACTTGATTGCACACACAAACATAGAACATGTACAAGAAACACTTATGATGCGGCTAAAAAGTATTTGTTATTTTAGGATATTTTTTTCAGACTAAAAGACTCTATATATCTAGGTCTTGTTGAATCCTTGCAATTAAATTAGTAAAATAGAGACAGCAATTTTTGAAATATTGTTACAGATGATTGCAATACGAAAAAAAAGTTAACACGCGAAGAGAAATTAGAGAAGAAACGTAAAGCAGAAAGATTAAGAAAGGAAAGGATAAAAAATGATCCGGAAAGGCATGCATTGCAAAGGCAAAAAGAAAAGGAAAGATATTTGAAAAAAAAGGAGAAAGGAATTATAAAAACTGTCGATCAGATGACTCCTACAGAACATCGTAAGGCAAGAAGCGCATGGAGAAAAAGGGCAACAGAGCGAAGGCTACGTCTTGCTCTTGAAAATGTAACTATGTTCCGGTAACGCCATCTATTTCAGATAAGCCCTCCTACAAGTATACGTTTAATTCTGCTGGCCAGTTATTCTGTGCGCTATGTGGCCGAACCTTCAAATCGAAGTTCGGTTTTGCTAGCCACATTGGAGCCTATCATAACAACGACCTGGGATAGACATTTAGGAGTCGCCGTCGCCGGATACGCCATGATGGCTATTTCAGATGTTCATGATCAAATGAATAAATACTTTTTTTTTTTCTAAGGGCTGCAAAGGAATTTTCAGTTCAGTCAACAATTAAAAAAAACTGTTGTCACAAACAACAAAACAATTACACGCGAAGAGTGGGAGATGATATGGCACTAAACATTCGTACTTATAATATATAAAACGAATTCTTTTTCCGAACCTCAAAAGCATAAACGGAACCCTATAAGACCACTTTGTTATCAGTGGAACCGTATACAAATAAATAAAAATTGTTGTGTATCCGAATTGCTTTCCCTTTCGGTCACTCCGCCTCGCTCGCTTGTCTGTCTCGCTCTCTCGTTATGCCGCTAAAAAGGCTCTAGACTATGTTTTCCTGATAATAAATTAATTAATTCCGGCGTTTTATTGAAGACATAACAAAAATAAATTGGTATGTTATAACTGCTACCACTATTATTAATCCCTTAAAATAATACGATATTATTATAAAAACCAATGTTCTTTTAAGTCTTTTTTCAATTTGAGTTAAGATTTTTTTTTTATTATATGTAAGAAATGATTTTTGTTTCATTATAGGTGTCTCTTACGAAATGATGACGTCACAAAGAGGAAGCAACTTGCTCGTTTTCAAAGGATTCACTTTCCGGAACAGAAGTAGTTATAGCTGGCAATGTAGCAAGTTTAACTGCACAGCTAAGCTTAGATTTACAAACAATAAAATTATTATGATTAAAAAAAATCACAACCATGAACCTCCTAAATTAGTAAGGAGGTGGGATGGGCAATTGACGACAGTCTAAACATTCTTGAATAATAAATATCGACGAAGATGAGAACCACATGACCGCCTTTTTGAAAAATCACGTTCGCATGTGATTTTTGTTAACAAAACAACGCAACAGATACACTAATTTCAATCCAGGTAAAAAAATTATAGTCTCCAATTTTATCCAGATTGAAATTGATTGAAGAACATCAGGGTTTTGTTGAAGATAATCACATACGTAATTTTGTAATTTTTCATACGTAATACGATATTTTTGTAATATATTTTTTTTGTATCATGTATTTGTTTGTAACGTTCAAATTATTTATTATAATTGTATCATGACAAGTTTAGTAAATTATTTGAAGGCGTATTACTTCTCAATAATGATGAAATTACAAGGAACTATTTTTATATTTCGTATTATGATATGATTAAGAATAAAATATAAAGAACATAATTTAGACGCGGTATTACATAAATAACATCACAGATCATCATCATAAATGATCTTCATTATCATCATCTTATCATTGAAATGGTGATTTAAAGTAAGACAGTTGTTCACTTTCCATTTGACCTTATGTTCTTTATATCCTTTTTAAATGTATAGAACCTTAGAACAAATTTTGAATACAATGCATTAATAAAATTGTGTGTGATCATGTATAGTACTTACCTACATACATACCTAGATAAGAAAATGACGAAGATATAAATATAAAACATACAGAATACAGAGATCATTTATCACGGCGAGGTGAAACGGGTGGGATTATATAGGATCTCATCTATCATGATCAAATATTATACATACAGGGTGTTAGTGACACCGAAACGAATACTGAGGTGGATGATTCAGCTCATGATTCTGAGTTAATCTCTCTCTCTATTTAAGAGCTGCGCTCTTGTCGGTGGAGTAATCGCCATTCCTCTCTTCTTCCCGCCAAAACCTTCACCTCCCGATACGACACGACCTGCACCTTCTCTTTTATTTGTTTCATAAATGTTATCCTAGGTCTACCCCTTCCTCTCTTCCCTTTATAATGTTTGTTATAAATGAATCGTGTCGTATCAGGTGGCCAATCATATTTACTCTCCGGTTCTCTATAGTCTTCAATAAGTTTCTCTTTTCTTCAACTCTTTCCAGCACTTTTTCATTTGACATCATTCTGAGTTAATATCAAGTGGAATTTTCCGTCGCAAAATTCATGTTCTTTAAAGTTATTTACAATTCTAAACTTTTCGATGGAAAATTCTACTTGATATTAACTCACCCTCAATATTCGTTGTGATGTCACTTACACTCATATGGCTACGAACAGGTAGCCATATGAGTACGTATGGGTGTTAGATACACTGAATGCTGAGGGGGATGATTCAGAGGGGGAGATTGCTGAGTTGATATCAAGTGGAATTTCCTATCGGAAAATTTATGAAAATTTTAGTGTTTCATTTTAGTGAATCACCCTCAAAGTTTTCGTTTTGGTGTCACTAACACTCTGTATACGAAGGAGCCGAATGCTGTTGTTGTTATTAGAAAAGCTGCAGTAGTTTTAGGCGGATGAGACGTTCGTTATGTGAAAATTGACGATTCAAAGTGTAACTATGTTACCTACTGAATAAAGATATTTTTGAATTTGACTTAAATCAATCTCAATACACATCTCATAATGATGGTAAATATGGAATCATCATCATTAATTTAAGAGCCACGCTCTTGTCGGTGTAGCATTCTCCGTGCAACTATTCTACGGAAAAATAGGGCAGTGGTTTCCCTTTTGCCTTCCGCCCATCATCATCATCAGCCGTACGACGCCCACTGCTGGGCATAGGCCTCCCCCAAGGATCTCCACGACGATCGGTCCTGCGCTGCCCGCATCCAGCGGCTTCCCGCGACCTTCACCAGATCGTTGGTCCTTCCGCCCCAAATATGGAATATCGAGGTTTAAATCTATGGTTTGACCAACTGTGGCCCTGTGGTACATCGGCTTGCTTTTCGCTCCAACCCCGGTACCAGACTTGCACCAATGAGCTATAAGACAAATTACCTTAAGTACAGTTTTCGTTACCACAGTTGGCTCGACCGTTATATACAGATACGGCTCACCACCTGTCACGTTGAGCTAACAGAAAGCTCGGTGAGGTGTGAGTAGGTACTTAGTTGCGATGGAAGTACCTTTGACTATCCCAATAGGGTTATAGTCGTGAGTGTATGTATGTTATTTTAAAACGAACACACACACACACACACGAACACACACACACACACGCACACACACACACACACATCGTCATTTACCATCAGGTGAAATTGTGGTCAAACGCGAGCATATATTATTAAAAAAACACTCAACCAGGTAAACCAGGTTTGAGACTGCGAAACACGTAAAAAAACACGAGACCATTCATTCATTCCTCATTGTCTTATATTGTTACAGGTGATAGCACCAAGAAAGAGTTAACACGTGAAGAAAAGTTAGAAAAGAAGCGTGAAGCAGAGAGATTAAGAAAGCAAAGGATCAGAAATGATCCAGAAAAGTATGCATTGCAAAAGAAAAAAGATATGGATAGATATTTCCGAAAAAAGGAGAAAGGACTGATAAAAACTGTCGATAAAATGACTCCTAAAGAACGTCGTTTGGCACGAAAATATTGGAGAAAAAAGGCGGCAGAGTATAGGCTACGTCTTGCTCTTCAAAATGCAAACAACAAAATGGACCGTTAACGCCATTTTTATCAGATGTTGATTATCAAATGCTGCAAAGAAATTTTCATAGAAGAGCTCAATCAACAATCCAAAGAATTAGTTTGGTATCCCAAGCGAAAAGAAAATTACTACACTTTTTTTTCTTAATGTTAATGAGCTAAGTCTTGCCATTGCATTCGATCGGGTTTTTCGCTGTTAGAACGGAATTTGCGTTATTTTAAGTAAGAAATGTGGATTACGATTAGATTTTTTTAAGAATTTAATATATTAAACTTAACAAAGTCAGTATTATTTGGAGTACTTAATCCTTTTCCGAATGACAAACTTCATTTTGTGTGTAATGTTGGTTTCATTGTAATTTCTGAATTTAGACTTATTTTTATTTTTTGCACTGGCTGAATAATTAAGAAATTAGGCCATATAACATTCACATGTACTTATAAGTCATGATCACCCTTACAGCAGCGTTATCCCGTCTTCACAGGATGAAGATGTGATGTTATGTCAGAAAATGCTTTTCTCGGGAATGTGGGTTTCCTCGCGATGTCTTTCTTCACCGCTGAGCACGTGATAATCATTTATGATCCAAAGATGAATTCGAAAACAAATTCGACAATCGTTCGTTTAGGTCTGTGCTGGATTCAAACCTGCGACGTCAAAGTGAGAGGCAAGCGTTCTAACAACTCGGCTACCAAGGCTCAACAACAAACAACGAGGAACGAGTATAATCGCATTATATTGATAATAACCATTCTCATCCCCCTTGTAATGTTACATAAACAGCCTATATACGTCCCACTGCTGGGTACAGGCGTCTCCTCAATCAAATGGAGGGGGTATGTAGCATACTCCACCACGCTGCTCCAATGCGGTTTGGTGGAGGTGTTTTTACGTCTAATAGCCGGGACCAACGGCTTAACGTGCCCTCCGAAGCACGGAATCATCTTATTTTTTCGGACAATCAGGTGATTCAAGCCTGAAAAGTCCTTACCAAACAAAGGACAGTCTCACAAAGTGATTTAGACAATGTCCCCATCGGGAATCGAACCCGGACCTCCAGATCGTGAGCCTAACGCTCTAACCGCTAGACCACGGAGGCTGTTATGCCACGGAGGCCTTGTAATGTTACAAAGATGTTATGCGGAAAATAAGTACAAGTTCAGTAGAGTTTGAACTGACAGATATCTCGTATAGATAATGTCTGGAAGAGTTTCTGGTCGATGAAACATCTCATGAAAGGGGATCTTCCTCTTTCACTGAAACGCAAACTCATCGACGTGTGCATCCTGCCAATCCTTACTTACGGTGCCCAAACGTGGTCGCTTACTGAGGCTCAAAAGTCCAAGGTCAAGGTTTGCCAAAGAGCAATGGAGCGCAGCACACTAGGTGTAAAACGAATTGATTGAGTTCAAAACACTGCTGCGCTCAAAAACCGGTATAGCTGACGTTGGCAGGCTAAAGCGGGACTGGGCTGGAACTCACAATTATAAATGACATTTATTCACACGTACGTTATAGTATTCGATTACATTAATACTTTTTATAAGTATTACCAGTACAGCACGTCACCCCTGATATTTTACGCAAAAGTAACCCCTATTCCCAGTAGTCTTACCAGTTGAACTACTGGGAATTTCCTTCCCAATAGACTTACAACGCGTAAAGCCTAGGTTACACAGTGCGAGCTAACATGCGGTCTGACCGAGTCAGTAAATTTATTGAGGTGCAGCTACTACGCACGTGTGACCGCATCATACGAGTTACTGTCATGTGCGAGTGGGACAGTTGGTATAGAAGCTGTCTTCTGCGACGCCAGCAGTTTGCATAGTGTGACCGTGCGAGGCGAATCGAGCTACTGTCATACGACTACACAGGCACAGTAGCTGTCATTGTCACATCAGCTGCTCGCACTGTGTAACCTAACCTTTAGTGCGAGCGACACAATTCGCGCTATCTCCCCGTTACCTACTCTTCAGCGGTTTACGGCCATTTTTAGACTTAAGTAAGACCCAGAGGGGTGAGGTATATATCTAAGGGACTGTCTAATTACTACGCTGTAAGTGTTGTAACGATCTCGGTGCCAGATACAAATGGTGAGGGTCGGAGAGTCACCGTTCTATACGTAGTATTATTCTATATTCTAGGTTTTCGGTACGCTACTACAGAAGGCACGTCTTTCAATCTTTTCATTTTTTCCTCACCTTATGGTTATCTGGAAGAAATCAATTTAAGCGATAAGACCGCCTTTAGCCATATACTTAGTTAAAAAGAGTCTTTTTGTAATTTATTTCTTTTTATTCTGGTGCAATAAAGTGTATTGTATTGTATTGTTAAGCCGTTGGTGCCGGTTACTAATTACTGATGTAAGTACTACGTAGTCGTTACATGAGTCATGTCAGGAGCATTTGGCGGCTCAATAGTAACCCTGATACCAAAGGTTGATGAGGTTGGTAATCCACCTCACAACCCCCACAATAGAAGAAGAAACAGGTACAGTCATGAGCAATATAATGTACCGACTTTAGGACTCTGTCGCACTAACATATTTGACATTTAGTGAGACTTACAGTTCAATTTGTCAAAAAAGTTAATGTGACATGGTACCAAAGTGTATACATATTAATGCTCGTGACCGTACGCTATTGGAGTCAGTTGAAAAAAATATAATAATGATGACATTCTGGGGGGTTAAAAAGGCCACATCGAAGCAAATCATCTAAAAAGCAATATTGCAATTTGACATTTGCGCACTTAAAAGTAAGTGCGCAATGCAAACAAATGTCAAATAGTAATATTGCTTTCTTAGATGAATTGCAACAATGTGGCCTCTTTAGACCCCCTGTTTTCAGTTTCAAATATAGTGCCTAATTTAAATTGTCTTTTTAGGTTCTGCACATATTACGTCATCACCATGAAATATATTTTGTGATAGATACTGGTGGTGTACGTATATGTTTTACGTTATTCTATTTTTAAATAAACATTTTTAATTTATTTTTTGTAACACATTATTTTTATTTTTTCAGACATTCCCTATGGAATAGTGACGTCACAAAGAGGAAAAAAGTTGATGTATGTAGATGGATACACGTATTCCAAGGTGACAAATGCCCAATGGACTTGTTCCACAAAGAATCCAGGTTGCAAAGGCAAACTTTGGGTTTTAAATGACAAAATTGTTAAGATAAACAGGGAACATAACCACCCACCAGCGAAGTATGTTAAGAATAAAAAGGGAGAATTAATTCGTGTTTAAAAATGAAGTCTATGACAGCCCTGTTCCAGAATTCTTGATGATCTTAACTAAGTTGTAAAACTAAGTTGTAGTTGTTCGATTGTCGTTCGGAGAACGAGCGACTTACAGCCTGAAAGCGAAAGGCAAGAAGGCAACGCGATAATTTGGCAGCGATGCGAAGAAGTGGCCGCTATGTCGAATCGTCCCCATCCACAGGTTGGCCGGACAGCTCGAAATGCCGGTCGGGTAAAGAGCCAAGGTCGTAGCCAGCTTCTGTCGTCAGTTCACTTTCTCCGAAGTAGAAAGATGATAGTCAGGCGCTCTGCGCTGAAGTAATCTTCCACTTAATTCGCTTGGGATGCGATCTTCAACAACGTAGTACAGTCATGAGCAATATCATGTACCCACTTTAGAACCCTGTCGCACTATCATATATTTGATATTTAATGAGGCTTACGGTTTAAATTGTCAAAAAAGTTAATATGACATGGTTGCAAAGTACATATTAGTACTCGTGACCGGACGCGTCGGGTGTCATTAGTTTGACGGCTTAGATATATCTCGATCGCGGTCTAATACTCGGCCAATTCTTTCCAAGGCGAGGATGTCGGATTATAAATGAAAAACCGAATGTTCGTCAGGTTATATTTTCAGAAGGGCTGACAAGTACAACGTGATAAAATTTTGTCATGGTCAATATACATGGTCACGGTGAACAAAATCACGTGCCACGCATGTTAGGGAAAAAAACAAACTTATCGCTTTCGACAAAATTTATTGAATCGATCGATAATTTTATAGTGTTGCGCATGTTAACCCTGAAGAAGTGAACTGTCAAAAGTGTCGATTGACAGATTTTATTCGCGGCAACAACGGTGTTGCCAGTACGATAATATTCGTTCACAAACCAGTAACGAAACGTAATTAACATAATAATTTTATTATTTAATATTTAAACTATTAAATAAGGCGTGCGTTCAAGCCGGGTCTGCATGACAAACGCGCCGCGCGCGGCGCGAATTTTATTCGCTTCGACCAATAGCCGTTTGACGTCTATCTACGTAGATAGCATTCGTATCGTTTATTGGTCCAAGCGGTCGATATAATTCGCGACGCGCGCGGCGCGGTTGTCATGCAGACCCGACAGAACGCCATAGTATCACTGGTTTGAATCTTGGCTCGGGCTCTGCACCACTGTAATTCACTTTATGAGTTTGAATTCACGTTTGGATCGTATGTGTAGTCTCGTGTAATATGGGGCTAGCCTATTGCGATTATTATTTACGAAATATTTTCTTCGTAATTTTTTTTGAAGACATTTTGCAAGCATTTCTAATATTAATTGTTTTTATGTAAATTTTAGATATCGTACTAGTTTTATCGCTTATAATAAGTTAGATAGGACTAATAATGAGTTATGTTAAGCTTCATCAATATAAAGTACAATAAAATTGTATATATCTTTCATTTCGAATATTCGCATTACCAATAGTCGAAACTAACTAAAAAAAGAAGGACTGAGCGGTGGTAGAATGCTCTCACTCCTTATACGTACATACATACACGGTAGCCCTTAGCAGTATGGTAACATGTACATGTATGAGTGCGTACTAGTACAGTCATGAGCAATGTAATGTACCCACTTTAGGACTCTGTCGCACTAACATATTTGCCATTTAGTGAGACTTACAGTTCAATTTGTCAAAAAAGTTAATGTGACATGGTATCAAAGTGTATATATATTAATGCTCGAGACCGTACACCGCGAATTTGTTCTTCTAACCAATAACACACATTTCAGGTTTGCGTTACGACGTTGTGACGTCACAAAGGGGGAGGCGGTTGTTGTTGATCGAAGGCTACACCTTTAATAAACAAAGCACAAACACCTGGGCTTGTTCCTCGAGGACCGGTCGCAGAGCATGCAACGCCAAACTCATAATGGACAAAGATGGAAAGATAACTAAAATAACCGACTCACACAACCATCTACCACAAAAAAACTGGCGAAAGCAAATGTTTAAACCTGGTATATATAGCCCTAAAGAATTTACGAAAAAAAATTAAAAAAAACCTTTGTCTTTCTAAGACATAAGCTTATCTGTGCCGTCTATTTTTTTTGTATGTTTCCTCTGTCCTATTGTGTACAAATACGTACATTAAATGACACAAAATAAAACAAATAAATAAATATATTTATTTATTTCAATAAGTGCATTAAATGACAAAATATAAATAAATATAGGTATTTATTTATTTCAGATAAATACAATTATAATAATGAATTGAAAAATAAGTTTATAAATAAAAGAAATGTTATATATTCAGATAAAAATATAAACATAGGTACCTTACATATTAAAAAATATACCTAGTACGAATAATACTTACTAATTAATTACACTTAGTAATAAAATCATTCTGTTATATACTTATGTGTATATAACGAGTACTTCGCTTCGTTCTCTATTTACTCTAGGAGGATAGATTTAGGTGTTTATTAGGTAAGCGTACCTACTACATAGTCATTTACCAGCATCAGGAGAAATTCTGATCTAACCTAAGCTTAATTCCAATTCAATGTTTAGAATTCAGTCAGTCATTTAATATTAAAAAGCTAAAATATATTTATTAAGAAATGTTGTTTATTATGTGTTAGGTAATTTGAAAAAAGAAAAAGGAAACTATTTGATGTATTAGAAAGTCAAGTATATTATTAACTTAAATTAATGAAACGACATTTATGAAGCAACGCCGACTTTTTTTACTATTTTTTCCCTTTTTTCAATAATACTAACTAGAAGCAAAAAGCATTTTAAATGTACCGCTCCTAAAGTGGTGCGTTCATGAATGTTATTTTTTATCCGACTGCGGCAAAGCAAATAGGAGGGTTATAGAAGGAATACATTTTCGGTTGTTTAAAAAAGGTCGTCTATCTTATACTACGCATGTTAAATAATGTGAGTGCTTAACAATTTAGAGACACATTGCTAATGAAAAAATAATATTTCAGATATGGACTATGACGTTGTGACGTCACAAAGAGGAAGGCAGCTGTTGCTGGTCGAAGGCTACACGTTCAATCGTCAAAGCATGAATTCGTGGGCATGCTCATCCAGAACAATAAGAAACTGCAAGTGCAAACTCCTGATGGACAAAAATGGGCGGATTGTCAAAAAAATTGACTGCCACAATCATCTTCCTCCGAGAAATTGGAGGAAACGCATGCCTAAACCTGGTTTAAACTATATACCTTAAGATCGTATTGGTCTAAAAGGCATAAGGAGGATAACCTTCCGTTGTCGAAAAGCGAAATCTCTTAGATATTTATCTTCCCAATTCTCTAATAAAATGGGTTTGGATGGGTTTTACCCTGGTGTGAAAATTAATCAAGTCGGTACCTAAGATCTGCGACGAAGCTCATAAAAAAGCGCCGCTAGATTAAATGTCAAAAAGGTCTTATTTTAGAGAACAGGATACCTTTTTAAAAAGATAATGACATATTTATTATATTTTATAGTGCATAACGACTTACTAAGTCAATTGGACACGAATTCCAAAAATGTTTAGGTTCGATAGAGAAAAGGGCTTTTGCCCAATAGTATGGTAGTATAGCTTAGCATAGAATTAGAAAGAATAGTACAGCTACAGAATACCTACATAATATTATATTTCCAATAAAATTATATAATTCTATATAAAACGGCCTCTCAGCCTCTATAATGTTGTCTCGAATTGAATATTTCGTCGTGTTGATTGGTTTCAAACAAAAACTTGCACAAACGACGCCATTATGAACGCGTGGGCGCGAGAATATTTTGCGATCGATATATATTATATCTAAATATAATATAATATTATTTCATGTTAATAATTAAATGTTTATGTCTTATAAGTAATATATTTAAGCTCTTCATACTTACAGTCATATTCGTAGGTTGTAATATTGTGATTGTTAGTAAACTAAGCAGTTAGCAGCTATACATTATAGTAAAAACCACATACTTAAGCATCTTTTTGAAAAATCACATTCGTATGTGATTTCTATTCTTAACAAACCTCGCAATGGACACGCTAACAATACAAGCATAACATTGTGAATTATATTTATAGCCGGATTCTTCTTCTATCGTGTGGGTTGTGTGGTGGATTACCAACCCCATCAACCCTAGGGTTACTATTGAGCCGCCCTATTGGATTTTAGCCGGATAGAAATTAGTTGAAATAAATCAAGGTTTTGTTGAAGAAAATAACATCAAAATGTGATTTTTCAAAAAGGCGCTTATGACGTTTTCCCTAGCAGGTGATAAGCCTACTATAACTTGAGTATGAAGTTGATTCACGCACAAAGGCTTTAAGATTTTGGTTTCGATTCCTTTAAAAAGCGGACAAAATTGCGACCAAATTGAAGACGATATTTACCACAGAAATTTCGTTTGGGCGGATGACCAGAGGGAAACCACTGCCTTATTTTCTCTAAAAAAGAAGCACGGAGAATGCTACACCGACAAGAGCGTGGCTCTTAAATTAATGATGATGATGATGATTTACTACGGAGTATCTCCAGTTTTTTAATGTCTGCTACCTATTTACATTGGTTTTATGCGTGGCAGGATTTTTATTCAATTTTCAAAATGGCGGCTTGTAGCGAAGACAGTTTTTTTACGCTTGCAAAGATCTTGTGTTTATGGTATATTAAGTATTATCTTATATTAAGTGAATTTGCCATTCTTTTTTGAGAAATAAATATCTTTAACCTGATGTTATAGTACGGTCACGAGCATTAATATGTATACACTTTGGTACTATGTCACATTACATTTTTTTGACAAATTGAACTGTAAGTCTCACTAAATGTCGAATAAGTTAGTGGGAAGAGTCCTAAAGTGGATACATTATATTGCTCATGACTGTACCTACTACAAATAGCCAGTAGTGATCGTTCTCAGTGTCATATTGTGTTTAGTATAAGTATCAGAATCAAATTATATTTAGCGATGAAATGTAAAAATCTATGTTAGATTATAAATGTACATAATGTTATTATGCGAATTAATTACGAATGACTTTATTCGGATATTCTTTCTATGGATGTGTGTGTAGTCTGTGTCTAGTATAAATATTAAAAAATAAATGTTACTTAGAGATATATATATATATATATATATTACTAAAAATCTATGTTACTCACTGACCTAATAAATGTTATTTACGAATAAAACAGACTGTCCTTCACAATTTCATACGGACATAGATACAAGGTACACCTGAAAACAATAACCATTAAAAGTGTCAAAGCCACGATTTTTTTTTAAATAATGA
The DNA here is from genome assembly GCF_024362695.1 of Pectinophora gossypiella. Classification (NCBI taxonomy): domain Eukaryota; kingdom Metazoa; phylum Arthropoda; class Insecta; order Lepidoptera; family Gelechiidae; genus Pectinophora; species Pectinophora gossypiella. The sequence goes on along the minus strand of NC_065413.1, from coordinate 13,212,545 downwards.
CAACTTTGATGTATTGGAAATTCAAGTATATTATTAATCTATCCAAATGAAACGACGTTTATGAAGCAACGCAACTTATTTAATATTTTTTCCATTTTTTCGGTACTTCCAAAGCATTATAAATTAACTACTCATCAATCAACTCTTTGGCCTCAATGAAGTCATTTACTTTCTTCCATCACAGGTAAAGAAAGAATACCTAGGCGAAGTAAACATGGTAGATGTTCGTTAGAAGATCTAAGCGTCGCAATGGAAGCAGTAACACATGACAACACGGCGCGCCTAGAAGCCACTCAACAATACAATATTCCAAAACAAACCTTAAGGGACAACTTAAAATAGGAATAGTATCAAAATGCGCAGGACGCAAACCGACGTTAGATCAAAATCACGAAAGTGACCTTGTTAAGAAACTAATAAAAATTGCAAATACAGAGCCCCTAACTTCTCGTGTTATCCGTAAAGAAACATTTTTGTTTTGCGAACAATTTAATATTAAACACGAGTTTGATAAACAAACAGGTCTTACTAGTTATGGCTGGTACCAAAAGTTTGTGAAAAGGCACGATATATTGTCGCAGTATTTGACTAGGGCTAAATAAAATACTTATTACGTAACTTTTTTATTTTCCTACGCCTAGGTACTATTTTTTTAGACGATTACAAATTCGACGTAACAAAAGCCTCTTATTAAATTAAATTATGAATGATATATTTTATATAGGTACCTACATACATAGATGACTAGTTTACGGCTACGGAACTGGTCCGCTGGGATAAACTGTATCTTCTTCTGTCGTGTGGGTTGAGTGAGACGATGAGATCTGTCCAAATATAATGATCAACCTCATCGACCCTGGTGTCAGGGTTGCTATCGAGCTAAAGGCCCCTGACATGGCTCTTATGACGACTATACTTAAGTAAATAGTAGTTGTGACTTATTATTTCTGTGTATATGTGTATTATACATGTATGATTATGCTCTTGCTCACAGATCCAACTAAAAGAGTCCGGAAGGGTATGTGGTTGGAAGAAGACTTACGCGCGGCTATGACAGCAGTGGAACGAGGTGTGATCACGCAGCAAGACGCTTTTGCGCTGTACCAAATCCCGCCACGAACCCTGAGAAACCATTTGAAAACAGGTAACACCGTAAAACGTCTCGGACGCAAATTGACGTTGGATGAACAACAGGAAACTGACCTTGTTAATCATTTAATAGAAATTTCAAAGACAATGTCCCTTACTTCGCTGGACGTCCGCAGAGAAGCATTTCTTTTCTGCGAAAAATTAAACATTAAACACGGGTTTAATAAAACAAAAGGTATCGCTGGTTACAGATGGTTCAGAACGTTTTTGAATAGGCACGAAATATTGTTGCATTATTTGACTAAAGTCTAATCTAGCCTACAAGATCCTACAGCTGGGCAAAGGCCTTCCCTTTCATTAAATTAAGTAAATAAATATTTATTTATTTTGGCATTATTTGACTAAAGATAAATAAATTCTTACCGGTATAAAATCGGTTTATAAGTAAATACGAAAATTAGAATAATATATATTTTTTTCAAATTCCTATATATTTATGACTTGTAGCACGTACAAATTTTAAGGGGCTTGACCACACGCAGGGTTGGTTTGTGTGTTTTTGTTTCTGTGTGTTAAGTATCATATGTCTATTTTTCTTTCTGTGTATTAGATTTAAGACTTACTTGTTTGGTTAGTTACAAGCCTATATGGATTATGTCCGAAATAAAACTTTTTATTACTATTATTATGTTTGTCATTTCCATATCTCGGGACTATAGAGTCCCAAACTGAAGCCAACACGTAGAAGGCATTTTAAGACAAATTAGTCAATGTGATGGTGAATACGTATTGTCTAGTAGATTGTTTGTTAGATTGTGTGGTGGGTTGTGTACCTGATAATGTGTTGGGTTGTGGGGTAGTTGGAGTGGCGGTAAGGATGGGAGCTATATTCAGGGGGGGTTAAAATGGTCACATCGAAGCAATTCATCTATGAAAGCAATTGAAATTTGTTAGCATTGCGCACTCACTTTTATACGCGCAAATTTCAAATTGCAGTATTGCTTTTTAACCCACCAGATTGCAAGAACATCCTGGCTAAACTGGTTTTTGTAGTATAAGGTGTGGGGTGGCAAAGTCAGGGTTTTGAATGATTTGTGCAGCTGTTTTGGTATCAACCCTGTCGTAGAAAGTACTATCGAGAGTCGTTACTTTCTGAAGGTGCCAGAGTCAGGTATTTCATCTTATTATTATACTCTCTCAATCACAGATTCACCATGTAAGGTCCGGAAGCGGGGAAGGTGGTCGGAAGAAGACCTACGTGCTGCTATGGCGGCAGTAGAACGGGGCGAGTTGTCACAGTATACCGCATCTAAGATGTACAAAATTCCAAGACGAACATTAAGGGATCATTTGAAAACAGGAAGCACCATGAAACGTTTCGGACCCAAGTCTACATTGCAAAAAGAGCAAGAAAGTGATCTTGTTAAAAAATTAATAAAAATTGCAAAGACGAAGTCCCTTACTCCTCGGGATATCCGTAGAGAAGCATTTCTTTTCTGCGAAAATATAAAAATCAAACACAAATTCAATAAAAAAATAGGACATGCTGGTTATAAATGGCTTGAAATGTTTTTGAAACGACACGAAATATTGTTCCAATATATGACAAAGTAAATCATTTTCTACATCTTAAAAAGACTTTTCTTTCTCTCTTACTTGTGTTTTTTTTAGGCTTGCAACCGTTTTTAGGCAGGCGCTGTCAGGTGCGACTCGATAAACCACGCAAGATTCGCCCAATAGCCGCAGCGCGTGTTGTCTACGTAGATAAATGTCTTTGTCTACTGGTCAAAGCGTGCTTTATTTATCATGTTACGGTCGTAGATGTTTCTTGCAGCTTGATCAGGTTATCATTTTTCAAAGCGCAGATGAACACTCTTTTTGTTTAAATAATTTATGTTATATTAAATTATCACATGTACTTATGAGCCGAAGTGCGCAAGATAATATAGGTGTTCTTAATCTTTGTTACGTTCTCAGTCATATCTACCACAATTAAATAATTTGTACTTTTTTAAATTTTTGATTCGATTCTGTGCTGCAGATTCTGGACCCAACGTTTTATTGTTGTGACCACCTCAAATGTCTTTTTTTTTCATCAGAGTACGCGTTCATCCGTTCTCTTCGCTCCAAGCATGACTTGCTGCTCTTCGGAGGCTACACGTTCTCACAGCAACACAGTCAACGGCACTGGTATTGCTCGAAGAAGAAGATCGGCTGCAAAGCAAGAGTCAGAATGTCCGACAACCAGGAGATAGTATTCAGTTATAATGAACACAATCATCAACCACCCAATTTGTACTTTAAGGAATAGGCTAATGATGAAATTGTTGCTTTCAAAATATTGGTCAAAATGGCGCCGTGTCTTGTTTGACAGTTCTAAAGCTAGCTCTATCGTTTTCTTGCTCTTTTTATCTATTGTGTGAGTTGTAAGGTGGACCACCAACTTCACCAACCGGGTTGGTTGTCACGAACTTCTTGTGCTCATTGTAATTTTAGAACTGTAAAACTGAAATAAAAATGTGTCAGAAAAATGTGCGAATTCCAGCACCAATATGGAACTGTACAATTCATTCTCAGCTGTAGTTCTTTGAGGATAACTTCAGCTGAGCTATCCTCCTGGCCTGGGATGTGACGTTTGTCAACTCTGTAGATAAGTCGACGGTCAACTACATAATGTAACGATAGGCAACAAGTTACGGCGTACAGAAAAATCTGTCCATAGGATTATAGTCCCGTCAATAAAGGAGTTATAGAGTGCGTGAGAGGGGAGGAGACCTAAGCGATTCTTTCAGAAATGAGTTCAGGGTGTTTAGGGAGCTAACATCTAAAAGTCCCCATGACTTGGAGGCGAGCCGGAGAGAGGTTCTCACGCACTCTACACCCCCTTCTGAGCTACTGGTTGACCGAACTATTATGAGACACCGTATTTTAATTATGAAATGTTAATGTTGTTACTTTGAATAAATAAAATAAAACAGAAAGCTGAAGTTTATACACGTCCACCACAGACTTGTCATGTATGTAACATACGTCGTTAAAAGTCACAGGCAAGCTATACATTATTATTGGTCTGGTAAAGATCAACATTTTCTTCTTCAGTAATGACTTCCATTCAGATTTTTCAAAATAAATAATATTTTTTTGTTTCTATTGAATCTAAAATGTATATTTGAAATGTACAATTATTATTATATTAGGTTAACTTATGAATACTTCGGTATATTCTTTTTAATATGTTTCAAATAAAATGAAATGTTGTGATGTAACTTTGTTTTCAATTACCATTTTATATAATTACTATATAAGTTACCGAACAGAAACATTACACAGTATGTGGTAAGATTAGTTTAAAGTAATTTCTACTTTCCCCTAAGTGGTGACAGAATTTCCCTCCTTATCATCTTTAATTTAAGAGCCACGCTCTTGTCGGTGTAGCATTCTCCATTCTTGCCTATCATAAGCCATTTCTTTGTCTTCTTTATAATACGCGGCAATCGCCTTCTCTGTAATTTGTATCCATGTACAAGCTCTTCTTGGTCTTCCCCTACCTCTCTTTCCATTTATCCTCCGTATTCGAAAAATAGAAATATGAATATATGTCATATATAAATATATAACTTATATACAAATTTATATATCGTGGCTGACTTTGCTAATGACATATCTTTATTTTTTTGCTAAAGTGATTTGTGTCTTATTGACAATTGTAAAAGATGCAAATCAGTTTCGCTAAGAATTGCAGAAACGTCAGTTCGCAACACCAACGACAATATGTAGAAAAAAAATCCTTAACTGGAGTAAAAACCTTAACAAAAGCTTTTATTTCAGATAACAGTATAGAGATAATTTCAACGAAAAAAGACAAGTACCTTTTGGTGTGGAGGGGGCATACTTATTCTAGTATGACCAGCCTGACTCGTTGGTATTGCTCGAAGAGAAAATCTGGGTGTCCAGCTAAACTTATCACCGACACAACCTTTGTCTATATAAAGGATTTGAACTCCCACAATCATCCCCCACCCAAACTGCATCGAATGTCTGATGGCTCGTTACTTCGTGTTTAATTAATTTTATAACGTAAAATAGTAGATCCTTCATCCACTTGAATCAGTACTTTGTTTATTAAAAAACATGTGAAGAAATTGATGTTTGTTTCATATCTAAATTTTCCGTCATATCTACATGAAAGTAATACTTGACTTATTATTCAATACATCTTTCATAGCATGATTTGAGTAACAAAAATCGTATTTTATTACGCTTAGAAAAAAAAAACAATAAATGAAATCCGCACAGGCTTCGTTTTATTTGAGTAATTGTATTAATCGTTTTTTAGGCTTGGAAAAGGTAGATTTTTCTCCAAACAAACGTAGCAAATTTGCTCAGGTCTATAAAGCGCACACTTACTACAAGCATAACAGAGGCCGGTGGTAATGTTCGATAGATTTGCCGCAAATTTACTACTTAGCCGGACAAATGGGGAGCGTTTGTCCTGATTACTGTTCGAACACACCTTCTGGCTGTAAAGCTAAAGTCATTACAACTGAAGAGTCAGCTTATTAGAGGTAATTGGTAATAGTTGTTAATTATTGTTAGTGTTTTTATATGTATTCTTGCTAAATTGCGCATTCAATCAAATTTTTTTCTTATATTTTTCTATATCTCCGCTCTCTTGTCTTGTTGTATAACTCTTTTTCTTTTATTTGTGGTAGCTTGTAATTGGCCTTTATTTACTACTAAGTACACTTAGTATGTTACAACATTGGGTGAATTAAGCTGTAAGCTCCCCAAACAAAATAAAATTAATAAAATTAAATTAAAATCAACCCCAGAAAGAGCGTAAATGCGTATGGCTTACATGGCCATCTGCCTCCAATCCTTGTTTAACTGTAAGAGTCAGGGTAAGCAAAATCCATTTATATTTAAAAATGTAATTAAACATTTGTTGAGAAACATTTAAAGACTTCGCTACAAATATGTTTATGAATGCTGTTTAGCAATAAAATCACCTATTATGCTTAATTCACCCGTTTGTAACTGTCCTATATGTTATATATCATGTGCAATAAAGTATTTTCCTGTACCCAAAGGTTTCCTGGAAGAAATTGGTGCATGAGCAATAAGGCCGCCTGTTGTGCTTTTCTGTATTATTTTGTCCTTATCTCTGTATTTTGTGTCCATTGTGCCCAATAAAGTATTTTATCTATCTATAAAGACTTATTGATTAATTGACTCATAAAAGGAAAATGCTGTTATTAGTTATAAAGGTTCTGACACCAAATCTTATAGTATATTCAGTTAAATCAGGTTTGCATTGAAGCAAAGTAGCTATTCTGCAAAATTATGATATCAAAACATTAATATTGCACTTCTTAGATTTTCTGATAAGTCTCTCATAGCATGCTTCTTTTTGTAACTAATAGTTTTTGTTTTTAAGGCAATGAAGAAAAAGAATTTGTTTCAAGCCAACGTGGATTTCCTCTGATGGAAACGCGAGTTACGGCTCGGGCCGCGGATCGTGAAGCAACCTGTGCAGACCCGATTGGCATCACATCATCGCTTTTAGGTAGGTACTTTTACTACTAATAATAATCAGGTGGAAGCTGTTTATCAATTTTATTAAACACTTTGTTAATTAAAGGAAATTATACCTCTATCATTTATAAAATTCTAGGAAATTTACTTCGTGCTAGGCTTGCGACGCTGTAGGCCCTCTTTGGCTTTAGACATCATTTAGTTAGAGATTTTGTTTTTGATCCGTGCGTCCGAAGGCACCTTAAACCGCTGGTCCCAGTTACTATTTACTGACGTAAGTTAGTAGTCGTAACATGAGCCATGTCAGGGCCTTTGGCGGTTGATGGGGTTGTTATTCCACCTCACAACCCACGATAGATTCAAAGATTGAATTTTAGAATAAATCACCTACCAGCTAGGATGTTGTAAAGCAATGTTTCGAATTAATCCTTTTTATTTTTGTTTCAGACGAAGAAAAATTAGAATTTATTCCAAGCAACGGTGGCAAATTTACTCTGGTGTATAAAGGGTACACTTACTACAGCAAGTGCAATAATACAAGTCGTTGGTACTGCTCGAAGACACTCTTCGGCTGTACAGCTAAAGTAATCACGACCAAAGATGGAGGTTCTTTCTTAGATGCTACTGGTTTCCATGACCATCCCCCGCCAAATCTTTTTCAACTTCCTGATGGCACATTTCACCTTGTTTGATGTACCTATGATTGAATATGAAACTTTTACCGCTTAAGTCAAGGTCTTGTTAATATTTCGAATAAATGTACTTTCGACAAACGAACGTGGATGGATTCCAATAAATGTTGTGTACCGAAACATGCGTCCACATAATCAACAAACCCAATCCAGCAGTAAAATTAAAAACTGCTTTTATATTTCCAGACAATAGCCTTGAGTACATCCCAAGCAACAAGGGGAAGAAGTTTAACCTTGTCTATCAAGGGTTTACCTACTACAGAATGCATAGTAAAACGAGATGGTATTGCTCAAAGAAATATGTTGGATGCAATGCCAAGGTCTGCACGACGCCAACTGGACAACTAGTGGCTGTTTTGGGCAACCACGATCATCGTCCACCCACTCTATATCGTGCATCTGATGGAAAAGTCACCCGTGTATAGGTAATTGTGAAGGTATATCATCTATCTCTTCTTTGCTCATTCCCATGATCCTAATTTGACGGAAGAAGAAGAGTGAAGTATAAGGAGTGGAATTCTCTGCCGTCTTCTGTATTTCCGAATGCACATACCTAACCCGGGTGATTTCAAGGCCAGAGTGAACAGGCACCTTCTGGGCGAGCTCCATCTTAGGTTCCTCGTCAATGCCTTCGGGCAAGCCTGAGGCCAAGAGCAAACCCATCAATGGTAAAAAAAATCCTGTCCGTGGTAGTCTACATGTAAGTGACTTCAAAACATGATTATTTCATACAAAAGACATTGTAGATCTTTGTATGAGCTTTGGTCCAAATGCTGCCCAGGTAGTGCCTGTGCTGGTTTTAGATACTAATGGCATTGATTTGTGACTTTTAGTTATATTAAATCCATAGTTATATTTTTTTTGAAGTTTGTTTGCTTGTCGCAATTTTTTGTATTTTTTTTTATTTGTATTCCTGTGTTGTATGTTCCTTCTGTGCAATTAATTATTGTGTATTATATTGTATTTATTATTAATAAATATGAGCTAAATATTAATCCACGAGCTTTTTATTGTCTTGTAAGTTTGTGTTGGTAGGTATTTTCCTGAAGAAAATATTTGGAGGTTATGTGTATGGCTTTTGTGTGCCTTAGTTTGTAACTAAAAAGTAAGTTTTTTCCGTATCTTCGAAATTTAGTTTGGCAACTCAAACTAAATTACGACTTTATTATATGTTTGTTTTTAAGTTTATATTTATTTAGTTTATAGGTATATTGATAGTTAGTCACTTTTCAGAAACGCAAGACACCGTCGAATTTATTCCATCCAATCGCGGAAAGAATCTAGTGCTCCACAAAGGGTATACATACTACAGTGTTAGTAAAAATAGATGGTATTGTTCAAAGAAAGCTACAGGTTGCAACGTGCGGCTTACTGCGACAGATGATGGGAAGCTGATACACCTTGAAGGTTCCCATAATCATGACCCACCCAAACTGTATCGCACGGCTGATGGAAATGTCCTTAAAATATAACAACAACATAGTATAACGCCTGTATGCCCAAAGAGGTAGGCAGAGTTATACAGTGTGTAGTTCTTCGGACCCTACAAACTCTAAGGGTGGATTCTACTAGTAATTTCATCGAGAAAACACCCCCTATGTGCGGTCAAATCTCAATATTCTAGAAATGGCGGCCATTTTAAAATTTTAGATTTTCTCGAGATTTAAAGGCCTTACGGACATGAAATAAAATGCTTTTATCTGCAAAAAGTCGTCTCTATCCAATAAAAATATCCACAACTGCTAAAAAGGTACATAAAATAAGTTATAAGCACCTAATCTCATTTTTTTTGTATAAAAAACAGCAAACATTTTATTGAGATTTTGCCCCACATATGGGGGTGTTTTCTCGATGAAATTATTCGTAGAATTTACCCTTAAAGTTTGTCAGGTCCGAAAAACTACACACTGTATAGACCACCCACTCGCCAGTGAAAAATATTATAATATCGACGGGGAAGAAGCAAATACTCCTATCTTACACAGACCTAACTTTACAGGAGGAGGAAAAAACTGAATAACTTTTTTGTTAATAATTATAGCGCGACGTCATGTTCTGAAGGTAGTTTTGTTATTTCAAGAGACATTTTTTTAAACTAATATTAATTTTGTATATATAGAGGAATTAAAGTTAATGTAAGTTAGAGCCTATTGGTTTCTGTGTTGGGTCGAAAGTTTTGACGTTAGACGGTTTTTCCACTTGCAATTAATCCTTCAAAATTCCTATTGTTTGACTTATTTCTCTTTGTAAACTATTCACTGTAGCTTCAAAAACCTATTAATAATTAAAAAACAATAACTATAAAACTAACGTAAATTATACATGATTTTGTAAGATAGGATGTATTGCTTTGAATGAATTTCAAATTATGTTCAAGTTAGGAGATATTATAAAGCAATGCCGCAACATTTAACTAGTAAATATTTAACTGTAAACTATTATAAAGCATGCAATATAATAACAAATAATCGTATGTTTTAAAAAAAATACTGAAACGACAGTTTTTTTAAAGAAAGTGCTACGCTTAGCATTTTTAATGAAAATAAACTTTGATCTTAAACAAGGTTTAACAAATTTATTTATTGATCATGATAAAGTAGGCACCTTCGTTTTTTAATTGGCATTTAAAAAAATATCAATATAGTACGAATTATATATTTATTAAGTCAATAATCAACTGAGATCAACAAGTAGGTACTTATTAAAATCATTATCAATAGCCCGGTCAATAAAGGGGTTGTAGAGTATGTGGGAGGAATCCTATGATTTTTCTTCAGGAATGTGTTCCGGAACACATTCCTGAATTTATCCATATTTATGGAGTTAACATAGTAAAAATTCCCACGTTTACATGGTGTCATTTCCGTAACTTAATGTTTACCAAACCATACAAAAATATAAAATATCGATATTTTTGTATGGTATTGGTCGTTCGATTTACTTCTCACTTTTTATTCTAAATTTCTCTCCAAAATTAAAACTGGGAATTTTTTTGACAAAAAGATAATTATAAATAACCCAGTTATCCAATATCAAATAATTAACTTGTCAAACAATTTTTATTAATAACTGTCTTTAAAAAAATGTTTTGTGTTGCGGAATGGGTGTACGTCAGAGATACCAATTTTGAGTTTTTCGCTGATATCTCAAAAACGATGCGTCCTAGAGAAAATAACTTTTATATTAATTTAAAGAACATTAAATTGTCTACAAATTTGTTAATATAATATTTTTTTGATATTTCGCCCGTTTTCGAGCTACACGCTTAGGAAAAAAATAATTTAATATTGAAAAGTGTCAGTGATCGAATCACCCCAAAAAGTAGATCTTGGGTCCATCATCTCTTATTTTTGAAACAAAGACACATTCGTGGCATGCCCATTGCCCATCATCATCCATCAACCTCCATCATCTTCCATTAAATAAAAAGACTCATGCTTGATTCTGAAGATAGGAGCTATTATCGATTAAAACATGAGATAGGAGTTATTTATTTCTGTAGAAAGGAGATATTTTTATAAAAAATATTGCAGAATATAAAATCTTTATTTTAAGAGCTATTTCTATTCATCGAAAATCACCCTAAAAGTAGGAAATATACAACGGAGATCTTGCCAGCCAACGTAAAATTAAATTTCGCAACGATCTACATCAAAAAGTCGATTTGCCTAAAAATGTAAGATAGGAGTATTTGCTTCTTCCCCGTCGATATGTAAAATCACCTTGTGTGGATTTCATTGACTGTTTTTAATTACAATTTTGACGAAGCCTGTGCTAGATGCGTAGTCCTTTTGATTTTTTTTTTAATTTCGATGGTCGTCAAAAAAGATTATGTACTAAAATAAAAATAAATAAATTATAGGCATTTATTTTAAGGCTTTTTTATTATATTTGTAAAAGAGCAATCTAAACTTTGTAAAATATGTTGACAATTTCAAAATTCCTGTCTTTTTTTCACTTCGGTTTTTATTTCTAATAGATGAAGTGCCTGCGTTCCTGCAGTACTACAGAGAGTATCGTTCATTGAATCCTGATAGGTTCCTGTTAAGTCCTGAGGAGGAGCCAAGAGAAATACGGAACCCAGTGGGCAGAGTCTGTGACTTACTAAATACTCTGGTACCTCGCAGAAAAAAGTAAATATTCTTCCAGTCTCCTTTGACAGTAGAAAGAGAGATATTAAAAACGCAGAGACGGCGTGAGGACTTCGATGCATCCCGCATACATTGGTTGCAGTTCGCTGAAGACCGTGAAAAGTGGAAAGATGAACAGGATGGAAAGGCCTTTGACCAGCAGTGGGATGATATAATCTAGTAAAGTAAGTCGGGCAAGTCGATGGCATTTTATATCCTTTAGAATATGACTTGGTATTGTCGTGTTGAAGTATCTCAGAGGCGCTAGTAGACACGTCTGCTGAATTTTAAAGTTATTTTTATACATACATACATAAACTGACGCCTATTTCCCACCGGGGTAAGCAGAAACTAAAGAATTCCATTTGCTTCGATCCTGACACACTTCTCTTGCTTCCTCCACATTTATCGATCGCTTCATACACGCACGCCGGTTCAGAGTAGATCGATCGTACTAAATCTAGTAGTAGTAATTATTTTTATCTTGAAGTTTATTTCTTCTAAACAGTGTGTAATTCTAGTTAAAAATATTTAATATATTTTTTGTATTGTTCTAAATGTTGTCTTTCTAGCCACGCCTATGTCATCTCTAATACTATATATAAATATATTATATTTGTTGTTTATATTATTTTTACTTATTTCAAACTGTTTCCTCATAACGTTTTCTAAATGTTGTCTTTCTAGCCACGCCTCATCATCATCAGCCTATTAACGTCCTCACTGCTGGGGCACGGGCCTTCCCTATGGATGGATAGGGAGATCGGGCCTTAAACCATCACGCGGGCCCAGTGCGGATTGATGGTTATTAACGACTGCTAATGCAGCCGGGCCCAACGGCTTAACGTGCCTTCCGAAGCACGGAGGAGCTCGAGATATCAAACTGTTTCCTCATAACGTGTTTATTTCTCCAAGATAAAATATTTACTATTTTCACAGAGACAACAATAACATATCTCCCTATGGACAACGGATCGACTCAAATTATGTACCGGAGTTTCACATTTTCGTTTACAACCAAAACGGATCTGAGATGCTCGAAATACAAGCGAGGTAAATGCGATGCTAAAATCAAGATAGATGGAATAGGCAACGTGGTGTTACAAACTGGTCAACACAATCATCCTCCGCCTAAATTCCATAAAACTATCGCAGGATTTTTCGTCAGAATTTAGCTGTACGCTAACTATAAGACGTGTTAGGTAGCCAACGCGGCTGATGCGGGTAGTACAGTCCAGTCAGCGATAACATATACAGAATATTAGTGTCCTAACGAAAACTTTGACGGTTGATTCAGACCATGATTCTGAGTTGATAGCAAGTGGAATTTTACATACATACATAAACTCACGCCCATGTTCCCCGAAGGGGTGGGCAGAGCCACAAATAATCAGAAGACTATTTGCAGCCACTTTTGATACATAGCCCTAAGATGGATAATGATGAACCGTATGGTGATAGGGGATCAGCCTATCGCCCATATAGATTCATCATTTTGGGTAGGACGCAGAATTTTGGAATTTTCCGTCGCAAAAATGTGGAACTGAAAATAATTTAAAAAACTCATAAATTTTCCGACTGGAAATTCCACTTGATATTAACTCAGAATCTTGAGCTGAATCATCATCAGTATTCGATACGGTGCGGTGTCACTAACACCACAGGCGACGTATGCACTAAAATATGACATTTACAAATACTTACGTACGTACTCTGTACGATAATGAATATGGAAAATGAGTTAACATAACTTAGCATCGCGCCTGTTTCCCCGAAGGATAGGTAGAGGTGTATATAGAAAGAAAGAAAGAAACGTTTATTTTTAAGGGACACCATAGTAACAAATATGATACAATACACGGAATAACATATAACTTACAATCAAAACACGCAAGCTATGTTGTGTTATTGTTAGGTAGGTATACATATATGACTTATTTGTTATATTCGATGTAATAATTGATTATTTTGTTATATTCCAACAGACTATTTATTATAGACATTTTGAGTAGGACAGACGGACTGATAGCATAGGTTTAATAATAGAAACCCGTTACGGAATCCTGTAAACGGATAGAATAAGAAGTTCTATCGTATCAGGTATAAGTTAGCATTTTGTGTGTTTTTAGCATATAGTTTTGTTATATTGTATATGTGGCATGTAAACACATCTTGGCTGTTTTATTTCTTAAATAAATGTTTTTTTTTTCTGGAAAATTGTGGATTCATTTAAGTTCATGTAAAAAATATGATAACAAGGAGTATATATCAACTAAGCGCGTGCCAACGCATCTGTTTGTGTACTTATTCATATCGTCACTGGAAAGGCAAAATTACATAAGCGCCAAAATATCTTAAAATAGCAGTCTACTTTATAATATTAATATATATAGAAAATGAAAAACCGTGTAATCTTACGTTGACGTCATCTAAATTGAATAAATTGGTAAAAAGTTATGATAAAAAAGCGAGAAAGCTACTTTAAACGGCTTTTTCTTGAAGTATCATTTTGACGCTTACGTATTTTTGCCTTTTCAGTGACGATATTTTGATGTGCGCGTACGGCGATGCTAGGTGACAGACATTACTTTGTCCAGCCAAGTAGTTAATGCCATCTGCGGTAAATGTGCATAATAAGTCTAAAAAAAGACAGATATTAGTACTAGAGTAGAGCTATAATTGAGTCGCCAAAGGCCTCTGACAGCTCATTTTTTATCCTATAAAATGCAAGGATGCTTGGTGGTGGGTTCTACGTGTTTGTAATGTTTGTGTTGTATGTTCACTTCACTGGAGAGAATTCTAATCTAACCTAACCTAACCTCAACAAAGCGCAAGTTTTTTTTTTACCTTTGATGGGTTTGCTCTTGGCTCCAGAATTGCTTGAGTTTATGTTACGTAAGGACAAATATTGAATTAAATAAGAGTATTAGAAATAAAAAATAAATTACATTTTACAGTGGGTTATAATTCCAATTTCAAATTAAGTTAATTTCGTGTTTTTGTACAAAAATTCGGAACACTTTAATTTTTTTATGAGAATTTTATTTTACACTTACATTTATTTTATGAATATATTCATAAAATAATTTAATGAGAAAAGAAAAACCAAAAATAATAAATAAAAAATAGTAGAATCTTCCCCATTCATAGATACTTAAATAGTTATTGTATTAATTAAAAACTTGTTATTTTTTCACCTATTTGCAGATTCAGTTTTCTTCCTACCAACGGCGGATGGAAGACACGTTATCCTTTATAAAGACTATTCATTCTCCTTTCATAACAACAAGAGGAGTTTGCGATGCTCTAGAAAAAAGAGGGGGCATTGTCCTGCGACCCTCAGGATTGACGAGACGGGGAAGGTTGTCCGCGACGCCGCAATACACAACCATCCACCACCATTGATTAAGCAGACACCTGATGGACATTACGTCAGGATTAATTGAGATTTAAAAAAAAAGAAAAAATAAATCGAAAATAGATCTGACTCGGACGGGACTTGAACCCGCAGGTCAAGCTGGGACGAGCGTGTTTATCATTACACCACCGGGTCCTCCTGTCTAAGCGAAATTCTTTCGACCTATGTATCTTCATTAAGGGAGTTGGCTGGAAGAGATCTCTTTTAGAGATAGGTCCACTTTTTGTACCTACTTTTGTTTTTTTTGTCAATAATTTAATTATTGTGTACAATAAAGAGTTTAATATTAAGCCGACTCAACTCGACTCTACTCGAGTCGGGTTTTTCGATTTAAATTTTCTCTTTGTGAGTTTACCTAAGCACGGGTAAGTGCTATAAAGATAAAAATCATTTCAAAAATGGATGTGCAATAAAATTATGTATCGTATATTACAGTCTTGTAAGTTATACATTGTTTTAAGTTTACGCGGTTATTATCATAACTAAAGCACATAATAACGGCTTCTTACCGCGTTTAAATGGGGATATGAGACTCCCGTATCCCCATATTCCCAGGGAGTCTCATATCCCCATTTAAACGCGGTAATAACCCGTTATTATGTGCTTTAATTAGTCTTCTAAGTATTTTATTTAAAATTAAAATGTAAATATTAATAAATTTTAAACAACTATTATTGTTATACAGAATATATTATATATACATCTATCATTGTTTGTCTATCGTTTCACATTGCATAATGCGTGACTTTTTAACACGATCCGCCTGTTAAACTTAATAAATGTTAAAAATGTCTTAATATTTGTTTTACTTCTAAGCTTCATCCGTTTATTAGGAGAAAATAACTAGCTCTTTGTTATGAGCATGTTTATACGGAAAGATGTGTAAGGATGCGTAGCGAAGGGTGTGTGTGCGAAAAAACGGTATTATTCTCCATGAGTCAGCTGTCGTATTCACCATGATGTAACAAAAGAAGTATAATGATATGAAAATGCCAGCAAAAGTGGGTCTTCAGCTGCTTGAAGGAGAATCTAAAAGACTACTTGCGTTATCTCCAAATTTTATTTTAAGTTATACCTGTCATTTTCTTATCCGCCGAAAAGGTAAGGGACGGACGATTGACGGCTGTCAAGTTTCAAATGAATGAGTGAATGAATGAATATCCCCGACAAATCAAATATGGGGCATCTCGTTTGACGTGTGCTGTCAACTTATTTCTATCAGGTTATTGGCCATTGTAAAATATTGAGGGGGTTGTTTAAATTTCTGCTTAAACTTGACACATTTAATTTTATCCCACAGGGAAAACCATTCGATACTTACCTACGGCGGACGGGAAGAAGATAATAATGTATGAGAAGTATACATTTTCATTCCGAAACAAGCGCGAGTTGCGATGTTCGCGAAAACTCAGAGGCAACTGTCAAGCGAAGATAAAGTTGGATAACAGCGGCAAAATAGCATCTGTAGTGACCGACCACAACCATCCTCCGCCGAAATTCCATATTACTCAGGATGGGATGTACATAAAATGTTAAAAGACAATAACAGAACTGTGCAAGCTGACCGTGTGACAAAAACAGAATCTAGTTGTGTGCGTCAAGCTAGCGGCCTAAAAAAAAATGGGACCATACCAAAAATTAGTACTCTTATTGAAAAAAATAGTACCTGTTGTAAAAAAAATAGTACCATCACGGTTCTGGATTTATAGCCATGTTTTATTGCACTTGCTAGCTTGACGGTGAGCGAAATTTGGCGAGAGATAACGACAAGGTCTTTCGCTTTGATTTAAACGCCAAAAAATAGTACCAAAATAGTACTCACCCCCTGCAAAATACCGAAATTAGTACTTCAACGGTTCCAAAGTTATAAAGGCAGTTTGTTTATAAATAAATTAAAAAAAAAAAACAAAAGTATAACTCAAGGAGATTCGCCCAATCCCGTCAATTTCGAACGGAATCAATCTCGTCATATTATGCTTCGAGATTGATAAATATTACACGAGATCTCGTGAGATCGGGTTCCCGCGAGATCGGGATTGCATTCCCTAGCTATATGTTTATACAGGGTGTTAGTGACACCGTCTCGAATACTGAAGAGGATGATTCAGCTCATGATACTAAATTGATAATCGTCATCTCCCTAGCATTATCTCGTTTTTCACAGGGTCCGCTTACCTAACCTGAAGATTTGACAAGATTCATCATCATGAATCTAAGTTGATATCAAGTGGAACTTTCCGTCACAAAATTCATGACGTTTTTGTGTTTTCTAATTATGTGCAATTCTATACCTTTGCGATGGGAAATTCGACTTGATATCAACTTAGAATCTTGGTCTGAACCATCCCCCTCAGTATGCGGTTCGGTGTCACTAACACGAATTTTCACTACGCAAGCATAAATGCTTGCATTTTTTTTTTTTGCATAAATGCTTGCGTGGTGAATGGTTCACTTGGATGGTTCTTTTGATATTTTCTGTCTCTTTTTTCCAGCTGGTTTAAGAATTAGTTCGTAAGTAGTCAGTAACGATTCTCTATGTGGTCCTTCGGCTTTTGCTGAGTAACATAATTTTATTAGACTACTATCATTTGTGGCTGAGTGGACTCGATTATTAAACCTCTTCTCTTTTACTTGCTTGTCTATTTGTGCATTTTATTGTTTCTGTAACGTCGACTTAAATTGGTGCCGATTGACAATTCTAAAACGACTTCTATCTCTTTCTTGTGCTTATCGTAAGTAAAAGACGGTAGAGTATTTAAAATTGTTAAATTATAAAATTACATAAAGTTTTGTCTACCATAATCTGCACCATTGACGATGTAATAATAATTAATCAATTCACAAATTAATTACTCATCATGATTTAATGTCAATTTATTGTAAGAAATAAAGTATTTTTCTGCTTTACATGGCCTTTCATTTGATTACAAGGGACTTAACTAGACTTAGCCTGGATACCCTTAGAAGAATACAGATCATAACAGTAAAAGGCGCATGCAAATTCATTCAGTAGTTCTCGAGATGGGCTTTCAGCTAATATAAAAACAGTATTCCTTTTATAATGTGAAATTCAAAAAATCGAAACACTTTCGAATTTGTATTTATCAATATTATGAATAATATTAGACAATATAAAATATAAGGAATATGTTGTTTTTTTTTCTGCAATTTATCCCAAAATACTACGCATCGTCAAAAAATGTTTGAAGAGTTTGATTAAACAGTTTATTACTGGTGCACCCATCCTACTCAAGTAAATTCTTAATGGACGCCGTAGTTAGGCTCATGATCCAGAAGTCCCGGGTTCGAATCCCGGCGGGTATATTTATAATATTTTTGTATTTTTTTTCAGCGTTTTCTTCAGAACACGGAAGTTGCAGACAAATAAGTTACCTAGTATGTGAATTTTGATGTACATAATGTTTCCTTTTAATATAAAGATGAATATAGTTAATTATTCTTCTACTTTCAGATACTTACGAAGAGATCCCGCTTCAAAATGGCAAGTCGGTACTAATGTATAGGGAATACACATTTTCCTTTCACCAAAGGGGGAGAAGGCAGTTGCAATGTTCACAAAAATTCAGTATGAAATGTGAGGCCAAATTGAAGATAAATAACCAAGGACACATAGTCTATGCTTATTTAAGGCACAATCATTTACCCCCAAAGTATTTTAAAACTTCCAGTGGTTTGTATGTGAGAGTGGCGTGAGTTTTTTTTTTAATACAATACTCTTATTTGTACAGTTTAGGTACGCCTAAAATATATATTTTTTAAAGTAACAGTTTTGTATTTATTTTTTTCCGCCAGTCTCTAACCATATCAACATTATTATTATTGTTATTATTAGCCTGTATGATCCCACTGCTGAGCAAAGGCCTCCCCCATGTCTTTTCAAGTATCCCGGTTGATGATCTCGACGGTTATCGAAAAGACTGGATAGAGCTCGCACAGAACCAGGATACCATATCAACAACAAGTACTTAATAATAGACAGCCAATATGCCCTTAATTTTTGTCAGGTGGTCTAAACTAAAGAGGTCTAATTGAAGAAATTAATAAAAATAAAAATAACTAAGCACATATAAAAATAAGTGACTTGTTAAAGGTAGGTAATTTTTTTAAAATTTATTTAAGTACAATTTATTAAATACTAAACATGTATCATTATTTCAGAGTCACATACTTATGAACTCATCGGTGCGAAAGGCGGTACCATGGTCATACTGTATAAAGAGTATACTTTTACCAAAAATGGTCCGAATTCCCTCATGAGGTACTGTTCAAGGAAATCGAGCCAGTGTCACGCAAAGATAAGACTTGATGAAGATGGGCAAATTATTTATGCCTACACAGAACACAACCATCCGCCTCCGAACCTTTATAAAAGTGCCGATGGCACATATATTAAGATTTAGTAATATTTCACACAGCCTCCGTGGTCTAGTGGTAAGAGCGTTAGGCTCACGATCTGGAGGTCCGGGTTCGATTCCCGATGGGGACATTGTCGAAATCACTTTGTGAGACTGTCCTTTGTTTGGTAAGGACTTTTCAGGCTTGAATCACCTGATTGTCCGAAAAAGTAAATTGATTCCGTGCTTCGGAGGGCACGTTAAGCCGTTGGTCCCGGCTATTAGCCGTAAAAACACCTCCACCAACCCGCAGTGGAGCAGCGTGGTGGAGTATGCTCCATACCGTCTCCGGTTGATTGAGAGGAGGCCTGTGCCCAGCAGTGGGACGTAAATAGGCTATTTATGTTATGTACTATTTCACATCTTTTAATCCTTTTATCCCCTGTTGGGATGTAGGGCTTGATGAACAGATTTCCACACAACTTACTTAAAATTAAGTTTCATCTCCTTAGACCATTTGCCTGTTTTAAAGGGTAAGCTTACTTTGTAATTTATGTGTTACTCCGTGTTCTATATTATATATTTGTTACTGTGGTGTCCCTTTATAATAAACGTTTCTTTCTTTCTTTCTTAATTTAGTTTGACTTGTGTAAAATAGTGTCACTTAAATTTAGTAAAATAACGTAGCGCTCTATAACTGTCAAATTATTTTGTCCAGCTCGCTAGCGACAACTATGGCCCCGATTCCTGCAGACACATCCTAATTTTATTTTAAGTTTTAAGTTATCCGCCTAAAAGGAAAGCGACGGATGATTGTCAACTGTTATAACATGAATATTCATTAATACAACCCCGGCGAATAAAATAGGCACCTTGCTCATTTGCAACCCGTTTGACGTGTGCTGTCAACTTAATTCTGTCGGGTTATTGGCCAATATACAATAGGCTAGTTTCCAACTACTGAAATCAGTTACTTTTTACTAAACGTCAAAACACGAAATTACTATGGAATTTGTATGAAAAAAACACACTGTGACATCATAGAGAAACGTGATAAAATGTCTGACTTATTATTACGTTTTTATTGATTAAAATGCATAATAATAAATAAATTAAATAGAAAAAAGAAAAAAAAAATTCGTCAGTTTTAGATCTGTCTTTTTTGTGATCAGAATTTCATAATTTGTGTTGAACCTAGTACAGTCATGAGCAATATAATGTACCCACTTTAGGACTCTGTCGCACTAACATATTTGACATTTAGTGAGACTTACAGTTCAATTTATCAAAAAAGTTAATGTGACATAGTACCAAAGTGTATACATACATACATACATAAACTCACGCCCGTAATCCCAAATGGGGTGGGCAGAGCCACAAGTAATCAAAGACAACTTGCAGCCACTGTTGATACGAAGTCCTAAGATGGATATGATGAACCTTATGGTTACCAAAGTGTATAAGTACATATTAATGCTCGTGACCGTACACGACCAAATTTTATGCCTGTCGATTACCCGTCCCTTACTTTTTCAGGGGATAAGAAAACGATAGGTATAACATAAAATAAAATTAGATGGTGTGTACAGGAATCAGCACCATTGCAGTAGTAATACTTATTTAAATCAAGATCGTTGATGATTTTGTCAAACTTTCAACTTTTTGTTAATTTTATAATAAAATAAATGATTCATTATGATGAGAACAATGTTATTTCTGTTCCCATTTTACACATATTTATGTTATGTATGTACTTAAACTCGAATTGGACAGAGGTTGGTGAAATTATTATCGATTTTCTTTAACATTTAATTATTAACTTTCATGAGCCATGTCGGGGGCATGGCGGCTCAGTAATAGCCCTAACACCAGAGTTGATGAGTTGGCAATTCACCTCACAATCCACACGATAGAAGATTCTTCTTCTATTATATAAAACTAATATTGCAATTTGACATTTGCTCTTTTAAGATTCAGTGCCATATGTCAACAAATAACAAAAGCAATAATGCTTTTTTAGGTGAATTGCTCCAATGTGGCCTTTTCAACCCCTATAAGGTACTGTTGACTTTATAACTGTTTTACTTTGCAGAATACGAAGTGATAACCCTAAAAAACAAGTCGGTGGTTTTGTACCAAGAACATACGTTTTCCAAACGAGGTTGTTCCAACTTAACCTTATACTGTTCAAGAAGACAAAATTTGCGATGTTTAGCCAAAATAAAGTTTACCACGACTGGAGAGATCGTTTTCTCCGACAATATGCATAATCATCCCCCACCCAAAATTTACAAAAGATCTGATGGGAAATACTACAAATTATAAGTTTGGATGAGCCGTGGTAGCCCAGGTGGGAGAGCGCTTTTGACTCTCATTTAAAGGTCGCAGATTCAAATCCCAGCACAGGGACTAAACAAATGAAGCAATTGTGAAAGAAAAGATCGTGAGGAAACTAATATTCCCGAGAAATGCGTTACGGAGGTATGTGACTTAAGACCTAACCAGTATTGGGCAATTTTTTCCTCGCGGGTTGGAAGGTCAGACAAGCAGTTGTTTCTGTAATAAAACTGGACCTGTCAAATTTTTAGGCTAGGTAAGCGGATCCGTGAGAAACGGTATAATGCTAGGGACATGACGATTATATGTTTGAATTTCAAGAAAAAGTTACCTTAAAATGACAAGATTATAAACCAGAAAGATTCACTATCACTTTAAAACTAGTTATGTAGGCAAAAATTAAATATATTTTGACTTGTAAACGGTGATGATTATTTATAGTACCGTCACGAGCTTTAATATGTATACACTTTGGTACCATGTCACATTAACTTTTTTGACAAATTGAACTGTGGGTCTCACTAAAAGTCAGATATGTTAGTGCGACAGAGTCCTAAAGTGGGTACATTATATTGCTCACGACTGTACCTACCTATTCGGTTTTATTCATCGGATATACGTATCAACTTAAGAGCTATAAGCCTAGCTGCTTTGTTTATCTACATAGTGGGTAAGTTTTGTCAAAAGTACAGTTATACATTGTTTTAAAAGTACAGTTATTATTCCTTCAAATCCATTCCGACCTCCTTTTCTATTTACATAGACATGTTTACAGATACGCTCTAGCGAAGACGCATTTGTTTTCACGCGAACACCCGCTACCGCTTTGCTTGACAATTCCTACAAAATGACCAAATTTTAAAATTATGCATTTTTTTTTCTTTCCCAGACACTTACACCTACGAAATGATCACATTAAATGGGAAGAATCTGCTGCTTTACCAGAACTATACCTACTCCAGGCAAGGCCCGTCGTTCCGTAACCAATACTGCTCAAGGAAATTGTCTCTGAAATGCGCCGCCAAACTGAAACTGGACAATGACGGAGTAATAGTATCTGCTGTAACTGACCACAATCATCCGCCACCCAAGTTACATAGAAGTTCTGATGGAAAATATTTTAAAATATAAATTAGGAATCCAATCTCATTAATATTAACCTTAGTAAGATTTATAAACGGTATCGAATTGATTCGGGTTCATCTCTCCGCTTTATTTCTTCACTCCGCTCTAGTAATTTAAAGCGGAGAAATGAAGCGGAGAGATGTACAAAGAGTGGAGTGAAGTGAAGACAGCGGATAGCGAAGACTACATTTGGTGTCGTGACTAGAATGATACATTTGTATTTAAAATAATAATTGTAGTTTGATTTTGAATAAGTTATTCAAAAGTAGATGCTAATTAAAATTATAGGCATTTGTTTGTGAGCTAATAATACTAAGATGAATAATGTTTACTTTTTGAACAATGATGTATTTCGCTACATCCAAGACAAACATTTATTAAATACCTACATAAAAATGCAAAAATCTTTTTTCATCTTAAAACTTGTTTCTTCCATAATATTCTGTTTCAGTACAGACAAGATGAAATTAATGATTTTGAGTTATAAAATATTTATCTTTTTTGTAATTGAATTGCTAACAAGTCGACTTTATTATTTCGCAGAAACATATGAAGTAATCACACTTGGAAATGCGAAGAATATTATACTGTATAAGAACTATACGTTTTCACAGAAAGGGATGTCTTTTCGTAACCAGTACTGTACAAGGAAGGTTGCAATTAAATGTAAGGCCAAATTGAACTTGAATGATGATGGAGTTATAGTTAATGAGGACAATAACCACAATCACCCTCCGCCAAGGTTACATAGGACTGCTGATGGGGTGTATCATAGAATATAAGTAAAAAATGTGTGCAACTATTACTGTAAAAGTCTGACATACAAAATCAAAAGTCTAAAAAGAAAAGAAAAACTAAAGTTTGGTAAATAAATAATTTTTACTGGATTTACTAGCTTGGACATAATCACTACTTATCAGGATCCAACTGGTAGCCGTTGCGTTCGATTAAAAAACTATCTGGTGAAGAAAATATGTATTTCTTTATGGTTTTTTAACTTTTACCGATTGCAGAAAAGCTTAAAAATGGAGACGTCCCTCAGAGTGGAGCCAATCCTCATTCAGAACTTTGTTTTAATATCTTAATATAATCATACATACATACATAAACTCACGCCTATTTCTCACCGGGGTAAGCAGAGACTATAGAATTCCATTTGGTTCGATCCTGACACACTTCTCTTGCTTTCTCCATATTCATCAATCGCTTATTAAACCTTTTCTAAGGACATCTCCAATTTGGTTAATGTAAGTCCTTCTACGTCTTCCTCAATAATAAAATCACAATAATTAATATTAATATAATCATATGCGTTTTTTTTGTATTTGTATAATTTAGGTTAGGTTAGAAGACATAGACAATATATTTTACGATCATAAATATGAACACGCTCTTTTATTGTACTTTTTTGCGTTAAATAAAAAGAACAGTGGACAGTTGACTGTATGTGTAGCTTCGAATTACTCTCTACTAATTATCCATATTAATTATTCAATTCATTATTTGCAGAAACATACAAAAAGATCATTGTAAACAAAAAGAAACTTCTTCTGTACAAAAACTATACGTATTCGCAAAAAGGGTCGTCGTTTCGTAATCAGTATTGCTCGAAAAAGTTGTCAATCAAATGCACAGCGAAACTGAAACTGAATAACGAGGGAGCTATCGTATTTGAAGATACTAATCATAACCATGATCCGCCTAAGTTCCATAGAACTGCTGATGGCCAGTATATAAAAATATAAGCCAAGAAATAACAAGAATAACAGGGTCTCAAAATGCCACATTCATCAAATTTGACATGTCGCATATAAGAGTAAATTCACAATGTCGACAAATGTCAAATAGAAGTATTTTCTTTTTAATGTGTGCGTGTTTAGCATGGGAAATGTCACAAGGCGATAGATAACATCATCTACTGCATTTGAATTTCGCAATTGCTACATGTAATTGTATGAAGAAAAATACATCTAACGATTAATTAGTTTTTTAAAAGCCTGTTTATAAATTTTGTTGCTTATGTCTTTGACCAAGTTTAAATACTTACATACATACATACATACATACATAAACTCACGCCCGTAATCCCTAATGGGGTGGGCAGAGCCACAAGTAATCAAAGACAACTTGCAGCCACTGTTGATACGAAGTCCAAAGATCCGAAAACCGACAGAGGGATTGTGTCCTCTAACATGATGGACTAATGTTATGGGCGATAGGCTCCCTTATCACCATAAGGTTCATCATATCCATCTTTGGACTTCGTATCAACAGTGGCTGTGGTTTAAATACTTATGAATAAATAAATTAAAATTCAGCACTGGATATTAATTTAATAACTAGAACAATGCGTCAAGATTTCCTTTATGAAGTATATAACAGGGTGTTAGTGACATCGTAACGAATACTGAGGGGTATGATTCAGACCATGATTCGGAGTTAATATCAAGTGGAATTTTCCGTCGCAAAATTCATGTTTTTGTTTTTGTTTTTTTAAATTATTTTCAATACTTACTATATTTTTGAGATGGAAAATTCGACTTGGTATTAACTCAGAATAATCATCCCTCTCAGTATTCGTTACGATGTCACTTACACCCCATAAAAGTACATACAGGTAGCCATACAAGTAGGTATGGGTGTTTTTTTAAATTATTTCCTGTTCCATACTTTTGCGATGGAAAATTCCACTTGATATCATCTCTGAATCATCCCTCAAAGTTTTCGTTACGATGTCACTAACACCCTGTATATACGTAAGACGAACTGAGTACCCATGCTTCACCTGAGCCTTCTGTTAGATTGACATGATAGGTTACAAAAATAAAATATAAAAGCTAACACTCCGATATTTTTTTCCAGGATACTACGAAATAATCAGTGTAAATAGGAAAAATGTAATACTGTATAAAAACTTTACATACTCAAAACGAGGCCAGTTTATAAATAATAAACAATACTGGTATTGCTCGAGAAGGGGAACAAATAAATGCCCAGCAAATCTGAAATTGATTAACGATGGAGCTATCACGTTCGAAAATACTAATCATAATCACTCTCCACCCAAGCTCCATAGAACTGGGGATGGGCAGTATATAAAAATATAAACCAAGATACCGTCAGACAGCTCTATGTGCTGAATTCGATCTTAAGAAAGCACCGAGATACAATACCATCCAGACCCGATAGACGCAGAAATGACCCCGCTGGTGTTACACACAGGACTGTTTTCTCCAAGCACCAATATTACGTCTTGAGTTCACTGCTTTATAAAAAACTTAATAAAATTCTAAACATCAGTAACTGCTGTCGGTATGAGCTTAAGTTTAAAATTCAAAAGTGGCTATTGGAAATGGACTACGAAAAAACGGAAGACCTAATAAAGTTTGTTGCCTGATGTTTCCATACACACTCACACCACACACCCCACAAACACACACACTCACACTCACACACACAAACACATATACACTCTAACAAATATGAACACTAATATTAAGTATGTATTTTAAATCCGAACAAGCTGTTATAACACTGGTACTGTACTGTTATCTCGCATGCACCGATCACTGCTCCTTAAGATACAGGCTAACCTAGTTTAAGGAGCAGGGTTCATGTTTTGAAGCTTATGTTTTTAGTTTTTAATCTATTGTCCTAAGTTTGTTGTTCTTATGGTCAAATAAATATTTTTATTATTATTATTAAATACTTACATACATTGTCCTCATTGTCATTGTCATTGTCTTGTCCTCATTGCCCGAATTCTTCGCGCCGGTTTGTTGGATCGCATGGTCTAAATATACATATTGGGCGCATGCACAGGGATGGGATTTCTAATGGTGCTTCTATCCTTACAAGTACTGCACCACCTTTGCCAGGGAAATTGGAGGAAGTACACAATTTAAAAAAGAATGTAAGGGTACTGAAGCATATCCCGAAGGGTGCGAGGAGCTGTGCCGCTGCAAAGCTCTCGGCTATGATTGATAACTGCGTGCGGGCAAATGGGGTAGATGAGTGGTATCAATTATTTACTTTTGCGTACACTGCCTTGAGAGTTCCTGATAGTGCAGATAATAGGTCCTTGACGGTAAAGGTAAAGGAGAATATTGCGTCAGATAGCATGTATTTCCCGCCAAACCACGGTTTTAAACCATACAATATGTATAGGGCAATTGAATCAAAGGTGTTTGAAGGGGATTTGAGGGGAGCTGTTAGGTTGTTGATTTCTGATGACTTTATTGCTCCAAATAATGGTGATACTTTATCATCTTTGCGTGCAAAGCATCCTTCTTCAAACCGAGCTTTGGTGTTGCCCGACGATCCGGATTCGTCATGTCCCTTTTTGACCGCTGCTGACGAGGATGTTGAAAGAGCCATTACCAGCTTTTATAGTGGTTCCGCTGCTGGTTTGGATGGCATTCGTCCACAGCATCTGAAGGAGCTGACGTCTTTTACTGCGGGTGATAACGGGCGTCGTCTGTTGGGCTCGCTCACTAGGCTGTCAAATTTTATGTTGAGAGGAACTTTGAATCGCGAAGTTAGTCCTTATTTGTACGGAGCGACTCTTTGTGCGTTAACAAAGAAGGATGGAGGAATCAGACCAATTGCCATAGGAAGTACATTTCGAAGACTTGTTGCGAAGCTAGGTTGTGCGGCTGTGAAGGATGAGATGTCTCGGTACTTGCAGCCGCATCAGCTGGGATTTGGGACACGTTTGGGCTGTGAGGCTGCTATTCATGCCACCCGTACCTTTGTGTGTGAGGGGAGTAATGCCGATAATGTTATAATTAAACTAGATATCCGGAACGCTTTTAATAGCTTGGAGCGGGATATCTTATTAGCTGGGATCAAGGAACACATTCCTGTGCTATATCCGTTTCTGCATCAGTGTTACTCTGCTCACACCAAGCTGTTCTACGGGGATGGTACCATTTCGTCGCAGGTGGGGGTTCAACAGGGCGACCCTTTGGGGCCGCTTATTTTTAGTTTGGCGATACAGAGAGCCATCACTGCAATTAAGTCACCACTTAATGTGTGGTATCTGGATGATGGTACTATTGGCGGGAGTCCAGATACCGTTATGCGTGACATTCCGGAGCTTTTTCGCAATTTGGCGGCAATGGGCTTGGAGGTTAATTCGCGAAAGTGTGAATTTTACTGCAATCGGGATGTGCCGGAGGTTTTTTCGCAGTTCGAGGAGCTAATACCGGGAATACAGAGCGTGGGTGCGAATAGTTTGACACTCCTTGGGGCCCCGATCTTTGCTGAGGGAGTGCCAACTGTTTTGTCAACGAAGGAGGCGGCTCTGAGTTCGCGGAAGAAGCACTTAAAGCAGCTCCATATGTGTGTCGCTTTAGTACTTTTGCGAAGTTGCCTCGCTATGCCTAGGTTGACTTACACGGTACGTACATCTCCTACTTGGCTTTGCCCAACTCAAGTGACATCTATGGATTCATGTGTGCGGAATATTTTGGAGGATGTGTTAAATATATCCTTGAGTGACACCCAGTGGTCTCAAGCTTCGTTGCCGATTAGGCATGGCGGCCTTGGTATTCGTCGGGTACAGGATGCCGGTGTTACAGCTTTCCTGGGTTCTGCGTATGGTGTTCGGGTTTTGGTCGCTCAAATACTTGGTGTTGATGGTGACGGATTCTCGATGCCATATGTTGATCAGGCTCTGGCTGAGTGGGCTATACTGTACCCTAATCAAACGATTCCAGAGCATCCGGAAGTACAGAGGGAGTGGGACGAGAAGGGCTGCAAAGTCATATTTGAGGGTCTGTTGCAGAGTTCCTCCGGGTCGGAATTGGCGCGTTTGCGGGCAGCGGCAAAACCGGAGTCTGGCGCCTGGCTGCATGCTCTCCCTTCGCCGCAGTTGGGGACACTACTGGACAGAGACACTACACGTATGGCCGTGGCTTATAGACTGGGTTGTGATGTGTGTATCCCTCATAGGTGCGTTTGTGGTGTTCATGTCGAGGCTGATGGGCACCACGCTTTGGGCTGTGTGAGGGCTGCGGGAAGATTTTCCAGACACAGTGCCTTGAATGATATCATCAGCCGGGCCTTGACGGCCGCAAACGTGCCGTGTCTTTTGGAACCGCCGGGGTTAAGCCGTACGGACGGTAAACGCCCGGATGGACTAACATTGGTTCCTTGGCAGAAGGGGCGTTCTTTGTTGTGGGATGCAACGTGTGTAAGTACGTTTGCGGCGTCGCATCTCATGGGTACAGTCCGAGTGGCCGGTGCGGCGGCGGAGACGGCAGCGAGGGCGAAACATGCTAAGTACACGAACTTGGTGGGTAACTACGTGTTTTTGCCCTTCGCGGTTGAAACTGCGGGTCCTTGGGGACATGAGGCTTTGTCTTTTATTAGGGAACTTGGGAAGCGTCTGCGGGAAAGGGGGCAAGACCCTCGCTCCGGTTCATTTCTGGTTCAGCGTATCTCTCTGGCAATTCAGCGCGGGAATGCTGCCAGTTTGATGGGTACGTTTGAGCCAGGAATGGTCCGGGGCGGGCTTTTCGAATAATGACGAAGCTTGTTGCTGATTTCGGTTTGTATTTTGACGAAACTTTTGTGGATTTATGGTTTGTTCTTGTTTTTAGTTCCTTTTTGACGAAGCCTGTGGTGGATTTAATTATGTGAATTTATTATTTATTGCCATTATAATTTAAAATAGTAAAGAAGTACACTCATTAACTATTATTAAATGTTATTATTATTATAGATAACAGTAACGTCATAAGTCGTAAAAAGAAAAATCGAATGAAACTTTTTGTTGTTAGGTTTTACTATACTCTTCTTCTTATCGTGTGGGTTATGAGGTGGATTACCAACCCCATCAACCCTGGTGCCAGGGTTATTATTGAGCCGCCAAAGGCCCCTGACATGGCTCAGTAAGTAGTGACCGGCACCAACGGCTTAACGTGCCTACTAATTCTAATGTGATTAAAAAAAGAAAATAATTTATTTGAAAATAGATTTATTTTTAAATAAATTATATATTTTACTTTTAAACACCTAAATTTCTTTTTCTGTCTTTAAATTAGAATTAAGAACAGTTTATTTCTTTAATAGCTTGGACAATACGTCAATTCTTATTACAAACTAGCGACCCGTTTGCACGGGTAGTGTATTATGTAGAAATGGAGCAGATAGCTTAAAAAAAAATTGTAAGTTTAATTTAATTAATTTAAATAACGAGTATTTTCTGGTAATTTGGATACCCTACTATTAATACTCTAGAAGTTATTTAACAGTAGGGTTTTCAAATTAAATCCTTAGGGTTGAGTTACGCAAAATTCCGCCTCTGAGCACCGACGTCCTAAACGGAACCCCCATGCAAAATCCTAACTTGTAGTTCCTGAGATTTCGTGATGACTCCTTCGGTTTTATATATAGATACACAAAACCGCAGTGTAAATTGTAATTATTAGATGCAAATGTGAACCTTATGATTATTTTCAGAGCTTTACGAAATGATTTGTTTAAATAAGAAAAATCTTATGCTGTACAAAAGTTTTACTTACTCTAAACAAGGCAGCTTGATAGTACCTAATAGGAAATACTGGTATTGTTCGAAGAGGAAAGTTACTTGTAAAGCAAAATTGATTTTGAATGATAACGGAATTATTGTGGAAGAAAAAGGTGAACATAATCATCCTCCGCCTATGTTGCATAAAACTGCCGATGGACAGTATTTTAGAGTCTAAGCCAAGAAACAGTAGAGAGGAGAGATAAGCTAAAGCGATTAGAATAAGCTAAAGCGAATAGAAAGTGGAGTGAGGGAGCTGATGAAGGATAGATGAATGACGATTAGGAATCAAAGCGAAGTGTATAGAGATTAATAGTGTCTTACGAACTGTTTTTGAAAATGGCTTTTTGTAAATAAGAATATGATTCTTGTGTCTTTTCAAATAAGTACGAATAAATAAATATTAAAAACTGTATATTCATTTAATAACCTCATCTATCTATTGCGTATCTTGCACATGACAAAAAGGAATACGTAATTGCTAAATACACATGTACAGATGTGAACATTCTATTTATTTTTTCAGGACACTACGAAATAATCAGTTTACATAACAAAAATATATTACTGTACAAAAATTTTACGTATTCTAAACAAGGGGACACAACAGTTATTAATAGGCAATACTGGTACTGCTCGAAGAGTAAAGCATACGATATAAAATGTAAAGCAAAAATGAAATTGAATAATGACGGAGTTATCGTAGAAGTAAATGGTTCCCATAATCATCCTCCACCTAGCTTGTATAGAACTGCCGATGGACGGTATTTTAGAATATAAGCAGATAAATTTCAGAGAGGAGCATTGATCTATCAACACTAGATACAGCGCGTCATACTGCAGTACCATAATATGTTACCGAAGAAGCCCAAAGTACGGTAAACGTTAAGATTTACCAAGTAATTGATCAATTTTTTGCGCTCTCATCTCCTTGTCAGGCAAATCGCTATGGAAAGTTAAAAATCTAGACCACGCATAGCGACTGTGCACAAATAGCGTCTCATTTTTAGAGCGTTCATATTAAATGGAGACAAAACAAGCTAAAGTTATAGAGCTGGCGAAGGATAGATGCGTGAAGAATAGGAACCAGAATCAGAACTGTGAGAGAACCAGACCGTAGTTATATGTATTCTGATTAAAAACTGTTTTTACAATAAGAATGTTTGTTCTGTCTTTATAAGTAAGGTTTAAATATGAATACAGAAATTAAGAATAAAAACTGTATATTTATTTAATAACTACTGTATATTGAATATTTTGCTTAAACAAGAAGGTATTACACGGGCGATAAGACTGCTGTTAGAGAAAAGCAAGGTACTTGAATATAAATCTTATTGCAGATAAAATAACACAATAATAGAGATCGTTTACTATAATTATAACAGCTGTAAACGGCCTATAATAAATGAGAAATGTATCAAAAACAACCGCAGCAGTGTATTAATGAGACTAAAGATGATGGAAATAAGAAGGAATTTCAAAATGTAACCAGCCACAACGTTAATTTCGATGGAGTATTTCAACCAATAAATAAGGTTGACATTTTTACAACATAATTTCGAAATGATATACAGATGTGAACATTCTGATAACTTTCAGGATACTACGAAATAATCAGTATAAGTAAGAAAACAGTATTACTGTACAAATATTTTACTTATTCTAAACAAGGGAACAGTACAGTAACTAATAGGAAATATTGGTATTACTCGAAAAGTAAAGCGTGCCATGCAAAATGCAAAGCAAGATTAATATTGAATGATGAGGGAATGATTGTAGAAAAAGACAGTCACCATATTCATCCTCCACCTAATTTACAAAGAACTGCAGATGGACAGTATGCTAAAGTACATGCAAATAGCAGAGAGGAGGGGTAAGCTAAAGCGGTTTAATGGAAAGCGGTGTGAGAGAACTGACGAAGGATCGACAAGTGAAGAGCGAAAAAGGGTTAGGTGACTGAATTCCTATTTTGAAATAGGAACATGTTACTTTTGTCTTCGAGAAAGTTTTAAATACGAATAAATAAATTAAGATTACGACCTGTATTTTCATTTAAATAATCAATTGAAAGAGACGAAACAATACACAAAATAAGGCGTGTCATACATTAAGAAAATGTTACTGGTATTGTTCGAAAAAACTAAATGTCAATCGCAAACCTATTTTGAATAAAGAAACAACACATTTATTATATAAGTAAAAAAATAAATAAAAAGCTTTTATAAAATAATAAAATACACTCATTGAATTAGTTTTGAAAATTAAGATGATATGACATGTATTTATTCGAGATATAAAATGGTTTTATATTTCTCCTGTACCTAAAGATTGCCTGGTTAAAATTGTTGTCTTAATTTTTGTTTGTTTTTGTACTATAATATGTCCTGTGTGCTCAATAAAGTATATTAATAATTATTATTATCGTCCGTCCGTATAAACGTCAAAATTAAAGCAATTACTAAATGCGAATATTCCAATTTTTTTTCAGGGCACTACCAAATAATCAGTATCCGTGAGAAAAATCTAATACTTTATAAAATGTATACGTTTTCGAGAAGCCGCTACCTTAATAATAAGCAATATTGGTATTGCTCTAAGAGGAAAGTTACGTGCGAAGCAAAATTGGTAGTAAATGATTGCGGGGTTATTGTGGAAGAAAGCGGTGAACATAATCATCCTCCGCCTATGTTGTATAGAACATCCGATGGACAGTATTTTAAAGTAGGGTAAGGTTGCCAGTATTGGACCACATTTTTTTACACGCTAATATCTTTAAATGTATCTAAAGTAGAACATCAAAGTTTCGTAACTTGTTAGACCCCATGGAGATCTCTAACTGTAATTGATTTGAAAGGCGAGTGTCAGACAGTGTTTAAAATATTTAAAATTTAAAGTAAATCCTCATGACGCTTTTATTGGACCAGTGGCACTTTGATTGGACCACGCGGTTGCCTTTATTGGAACACTGCTCAATTGTACTAGTGGTTCAATTAAAGAAACTCAAGATAAGAAAAAAAAAAAACAGTTTAAATCAATTATGTTTATTGTTAATTTGGTTTTTCATTTGGTTCCTATCAAACACATCAGTCTAAGTGTTAATTATTTTAACAATCAGTCTTAATTGAGATCAACTTAACTCACATTGTACTCTTTTACTTATTATAGAATTATGAGGTAATAACAAAGATAGAATTTTTGACATTTATGGTTGGCCAATCTTGAATCCTGCGGTATAAAGTAGCTTTACGAACACCGTATGTTTTGTTTTAGTGGCTGCATTCAGACAATTTGTTCCTTTTTTACAGCTTCTATGGCCAATTTCATGCTGATCTCGTTCCAAGCAAAATATTTTTTCTTGGCGACGTTTTCTTTTGATGAATCAGCCATTCTGCAAAAATAGTAAATAAACTTAAACATTACGTTTTTGGTCACCTTCATTGGACCAGTCCAATCAAAGAACTCAATTATGGTTCAATGATGGCAACAACGTCTAATATGAAAATAATTAAATTCCTAAATTAAGTGGTATGTTTTAGTCCTGAATTATTAATGATTATTGTCACACGAAGAACTAAAATCATGCTAGTAATATTTAAAATAAAGTAAAATAACAAAACAAGTACTCACTCTCGTTTTACATCCACGACGAAATATTTTTTTCCACTTCGAAATCTGTTTCAAATTCAAATTCAAAATCTTTATTTTCAGACTATTGTCCATAGATGTTAGTAACATAGTACTTAATCCTAATGTTAGTAGACTAATAACAATCAGATTAGATTAGATAAATTAGATAAATTAAAATTAAATTATATATAAAATCAAATAAAATTAATATTATTGATAACATATTATTATTGTTATTGATAACAATGATAACATTTTCATTGCAAGAAAGGTGATGAGCTGACATGTAGTCTTATCCATCTCTCCAGCATCGGCGAGTCCCACCTCGACCTGTTTCGACGTGTATCACAGGAACGCGTACCACAGCGATACTGAATATCATGCGGCACTCTTAGAGGCCCGTGTGCTTATGTTTTATCACTTTCACTATCGTCTAACTATCTCCATTTCCCAAAATTTGTAATGGTTCAATCAAAGAAGCGGTCCAACGATCAACCTTACCCTATAAGACAAGAAATAACAGACATTAGATATAAGCTGCAGCAGTTTAATGGAGTGCGGAAGGATAGATGAAAGACGAGTAAGGAACCAACGAGGAGTGATTAAGAAGAAGAATAGGAATAGTAAAAAATGCTTGAAATAAAGCGTACTATATAATAGGAAATACTGCTATAAGCATCTCTAGGAAAAAGTAACAACTTGGGGTTAAAAAGGCCACATCAAAGCAATTCATCTAGAAAAGCAATATTGTTATTTGACACTTGTCGGCACTGCACACTTACATTCATATGCTCAAATGTCAAATTGCAATATAGTTTTTTAGATGAATTGCTTCGATGTGGCTTTTTTAACCTTCCTGGTCAACTAATTCTTACTGTAACGTTTTTAACGAAATTTTCTGATTGTATTTGTAATATACAGCATAGTTATTTGTGTTGGCATTAAAAAGTTATAAATACCTAGTGTTTTATTCCCTCCTGATAAGGACATAGTCACGACGGGAGCATGCCGCCTACATGAGGAAGTAGCATCTAGACTTTATTACTTCACTAATTAAATACTTTTTTACAGACAAATCCTACGAGATGATTACAATTAGCGGCAAGAACCTTTTACTTTACAAAGGTTACACATACTCCAAACAAGGTCCTACGTTCCGTAATCAGAGTTGTTCAAAGAGGCTCTCACTCAAATGCAAGGCTAAACTGAAACTGAACAATGATAGAGTCATTATCATTGAAGATACTAATCATAACCACCCGCCGCCTAGGTTACGCAAAATCGGCGACAATAGATATTGCAAAGTTTAAATTAGAAATGTTCTATGTAATGTGTACTTTGACATTCTTATGATGATCAAAAACTATCGAACTCTATTTTTCTGTGTTCTGTTTCTGTATACAAAATATACTGTTAAATAAATAAATCATGAGTGGTTGCATGTTTCTTCTGAGGGTTTGTAGCTCTAACATTTTAGTAAGTTTATAAGGCGTGAGTTTATGTATATGGTGAGGTGATCCTATTTGAGGTGCAGCGCTTCAGAGACGTAGCGACATCGACCAATGAGAGCGAGCGACAGAGCAGTCAGTATAGCACGTCTCCGCTCCGCTCCGCATTACTCAGATTCAGTAGAAACGCATCCTACTTGTCTTTCTCCTTGGAATTTATTATTCCCATCTGATGGTGGGGTTTGCCTTCTTCAGAAAGGCACCCTACTATGGGACTTAATCGCAAATTCATATTTAATTTGCTGAGGTAATCGTTGCCCATTCTCATTGAATATTTTTAAAAACGCCTCTTTATAAACCCCCAGAAAGAAACTGTAACTGTTGATTTGCTGCTGAGATCACTACATGCGTTTTTACCACATTTCTATTAAAGTTTCTATTAGATAAGTAATAAGTCATAATGTAGTGGTTATATTATTGTGTAGGTAGTCCCCGTCATCCATAGACAAGGGGCTAAGATATGAGCCAGCTTTATAAAATATTGTTTTACTGTTATCAGAGATTAGTGTTTTAAACTGTACAACTACCTAATGCCTTTTCGTTCCAGTGCCCTAATCTAGAGAGATAAGACGTTTTATTATTTGCTTGTTTATAAGGCTGCATTATTATGTATTCCATTTTTTTATGTATTTATTTTAAACGTCAACGTGTCAGCTAATTGCACAGACCGATATTTCTAACAAAATGTACGCTTCTCTAACGGGCATTACACAGTCAGTTCAAATCGTGAACCTTGACCGTACAGTTCAAGTCCTTAAGACTAAAAACGGACTGGTTTATTTGGTTGTTTACTCAATTACCCGGTGGATTGTCTTTAAGGCAAGTCCATTACTGACGATGCCTATTTGTATGCCTTTGAGAGTCATGAAGTACATCCTGGGCCGTGATTTGGATAAACCGTGTAATGACCGCCAATATTCGACGTGTGTCAGGTGTGCGTGACGACGGCCTGAAGGTCGGCGTAGACCAGGAGATAATTTTCAGATTACACTGAAAAAACAATTGCAGTCGCTTGCCAGGGAGAGCCCGCATCTCCGTTAAGTCTACATCAACCCTAAGGCACCGTTTCTACAGAAGCGGAGTGGAGATATGCGGAAACAAATGGACCGACAGAGTGAGAGCCCTCTACTCGGTTCCCGTCTCCGCTTTTGTGGAAACGCTCCGTAAATCCGGCGATTCTTGTCGTAATAAAACGTTATATTTTAAAGGTGTTATATTGTTATTTTATATTGTTCAAGCAGCTTTTATTTTCGAACATATGTTTTGAAACTATTGTAGAGAAGTAAACATAAAGTTATACAAATATAACATTTACTTTCCCTACTGAGTTTCTTGCCCGTTCTTCTCAGTACGGTGTAATCGAATGGGCGGATCTTTCTCACTTTAAACCCGCTTTATAATAAAAAAATATGTTGATGTACCTAGCATGTTAGTGAACAATAGATAAGGACTTATTGATGTTAAAATAAACTTACTGCTTACAAATAAATAACATATAAAAATGGAATTTGTTTTTAAGACCATATAGACTTCGGTAGTCATACGTAGTAAATAAATATTGGGTTCTTGGATGTTTCACACTACGAAGGAAAGGGACTACAACGTACTTTTTGAATTGAATGTTGCGGTGTAACTTTTTTATATTGGAACGACTTTAATGAAAGGCGTGGTCCGAAACAACAAGGATAAACTTGTTGAAGGTCAATTTTGCAAAAGCAAGGCTGTATATAGCTGAGGAGAAGAATGTCTAAAAACTGCAACAGCAACACATGTGTTAAATCAATTACAAGTTATTTACCTAGAGGAACATATATTTAATACCAGCTGATATTTCAGAAACTTACGAAGTGATAATCCTGAATGGCAAGAAGTTGCTTATCTACCAGAGCTATACTTTCTCCAAGCAAGGGTCGAGTTTCCGAAACCAGTATTGTTCTAAAAAAAATTCACTTTTCAAATGCCGTGCCAAATTGAAATTGGATGATAAAGGAGAAATAGTGTATGCTGATACAAACCATAATCATGCTCCACCTAAATTGTGCAAGACAGGCGGACAATATTATAGAATATGATAATACTTCTACTCCTTTAACCCGAAAGTTCGGTGGAAAAAATGTCTACATAATCAGTAAAGCGTTTGTTTTTTGTTTCCTTGTCATAGTTTTGTTAACTGTTGTATCCTTTGTTTGCAGTAAAATATGTTTTGTGTTGTATTGTAATGCTGTTTTAACAAATATTATTAAAAATGATTAATAGCTCTATTTAGGTGATTTGATGGTTTTTACTACTTACAATTTCTTCTTCTTATCTTCTTATGTAGCCTTAAGTGTGCCACTGCTGGGCAAAGGCATCCCTCCATTTCATTTACAATTTATGTTACAATAAAACAGAGGCTTCGACTAGGATTAATCTACTTTATTAATTAGTTAAAGATACTTTCGTTTTCAGGAAACTACGAGATAGTATCCATAAACGGGAAAAATCTTGTACTGTACAAAAACCATACATTTTCAAAACAAGATGCGTTGTTTCGAAACCTAAGCTGTTCTAGAAGACTGTCCCTCAAATGTAAAGCTAAGATGAAGCTGAACGAGCATGGGGTTATTATAAGCGAAGACACTAATCATAACCATCCTCCCCCGAAGTTACATAAGACTTCTGATGGAAAATATTTCAAAATATAAGTTCAAACTTAATGACACTACGAGTTATTTTCAATTCGTAAAGTTCAATGTACGAAATTATTATAAGCTTCGGGGGAATAAGAAGGCCACATTGAAGCAATTCATCTTAAAAAGCAATAAGTATTGCACTTATGCATGCGCAAATGTCAAATTGCAATATTTTTTTAGAGGAATTGCAGTTATTATAAGCATGTTTCCCCGAACTTACATTTTCGTTTTGTTAGTTTTTGCCTGCTTCCAAATAAATAAAATTAAAATA
Source organism: Pectinophora gossypiella (assembly GCF_024362695.1). NCBI lineage: Eukaryota > Metazoa > Arthropoda > Insecta > Lepidoptera > Gelechiidae > Pectinophora > Pectinophora gossypiella. The sequence goes on along the minus strand of NC_065413.1, from coordinate 13,174,252 downwards.
TTTGTTTCTTTTTTTAAAACAGTTTTGATTTAGAGATGTTTGATTAGAGATGCGTAGTAATAAATAGGTTACCTATTGGGTGTTTCACACGACAAGCAATTCGGACCATAGGATAAATCGCCCAAGTGCTCTTTTTAAATTCGGCGTGGAAGACCACGCCACGGTATATATTTTCTACTATCCTTTTAGGATTCCGTACCAAAATGGCGAAGAGAAACTATGACGCGACTCTGTCTCTTTGATTAAGAGGCGATTTTTACAAACGCCCAATTCTAAAGGAGCACTTGGATTATTCATTACATCCACACAATCGCATTATGTACTTTAACGAGTTAAAAAGTTTTAAAAATGAACATGTTATCTTTTAGGAACATATGAAATGATAGTCCTGAATGGAAAGAACTTGCTTCTATATCAGAATTATACTTTCTCCAAACACGGACCGAGTATCAGAAATCAGTATTGTTCTAAAAAACTTTCATCTTTCAAATGCGGTGCCAAATTGAAACTGGATAATAAAGGAGAAATAGTATATGCTGATACATACCATAATCATCCTCCACCTAAATTGTACAAGACAGGGGGACAATATTATAGAATATGATTGTACTTTCGTAGTATTCTCCACCGAGTTGCTTGGGCGAGTTTTCTTAATTTTAATAAAGCTTTTTGTATTTTGTTCGTCTTTCACGTGTTTTTTACTGTTGCATCTTTTGTAATAAAGTATGGATTGGTGTGAGTGTTCTTTAGTGCAGGTTTAATATCAATTGTATGAGCCATGAATTATAAATTCCTAAACATGATTAAACAATTTTTATAAAAATTATCGTTTATTTTAGCCGTTTTCATGGTTTTTACTATTCACGTACTCACCGGCGAAGGAAAACATCGTTCCCGACAAATGCGCGTCGGAGGTATGTGACCTAACCTGTATTGCGCTGGTTTTCCCTTCGCGGGTTCTGACCTGCGAACAGAGGCAGTTGCTTTTGTAATAAAATCAGACCTGTTAAATCTTCAGGTTAAGTGAGCGGACCTTGTGAAAACAGGATGACGCCAGGGAGATGATGATGGTTTTTACTAACGCATTATGCTTTTTTTTTGCAGGAAACTACGAGAAAGTCTCTATAAATGGGAAAAATGTTGTACTGTATAAAAACCACACATTTTCAAAAGTTGATGCGATGTTTCGTATCCTATGCTGTTCTAGAAGACTGTCGCTCAAATGCAAAGCCAAGTTGAGGTTAAACGAGCATGGAGTTATTATAAGCGAAGACACGAATCATAACCATCCTCCCCCGAAGTTGCTTAAGACCGCTGATGGGAAATATTTTAAACTATGAGTTTTTTTTTAAATTAAGTTGGGTTTGCTCTTGACTTCGTTCTTCCACTAAGAGAAGAAGAGATCGACGGTGGAACGAGCTTACCCAGAAAATGCCTATTCACCCGTGATTTAAAAGGACACCAAATAAGATACAGGAGACATCGACGCTGGCAGCCCATTCCATTCCTTGGCTGTGCGCATTATGAAAGATAAAGCGAAGCGCTAGGTGCAGATTAGTGGTATGTCAACCAAGTAAGGATGGTAACCTGCCGTACGTCTGGATGTACTCAGATGGAATGGACTTGTTCAGACTGAATAACTACGTTCGTATAACCCGAGTTATTGTAAGTGTTGTTAGTGTAAGCGAATAAATCATAAGCATCATTAATAATAATCATAAGAATAATAAGAATCTTTATTTCGCACCACAACTCAACATAAGGAAATATGAAATGTGACAATATAAGTAGATGACAATGGCAAATATAAAACTATTAACTAAATGTTCAGTCGTGGCAGACTGGTGCCCGAGCTAGGCAGTGAGCCTGTGTTACAGGTCACCAGGCCTCCACTCCTGACCGCGTCATGCAACACGGTTTACTACATACAATTGATGACATTCGCATTTACAATGTGATAGAGATCCAACCATTTTAAAGTGCGAAAACAATAATATGGTAAGAAATATACGTAGTTAAAAAATAATAATAATAAGAAAATTTAATGAGTAAAAGAAAATCATTCCTAAAGATTCAGGATTCCTGATGAGATTGATTGCAAAATATAAGTTGAAACTGAGTCATTACGGAGTTATAACAAGTGGAATTATTAAAAGCGTATTTTTTACTTACTAGCACAGATACGATCTTTCTTCTACATATCAAAAAAAATCAAACCAAAATGTTTTATTAATAATTGTGGGTACATAATGTTTACACAGCAAGGTTCTTACATTGCAAATAGTACGTGCGTTGGTGCCCGTGCTAGGAACACCTGTATTACAGGAACCAGCGCCCATTTTTTTAATTAGATTGTTGACGACATTGGATTGGTGACGAGAAATATTTTTAATTAATAAATGTAGATTTATTTTCCAGCTTTTTATAGTGTAGTAAAAATACGGAAGAACAGTAATCACACTTATTTATTCTGGTATCAAGAAAATAACACTTAACTTGGTAAACACGTCCGATGTCATCAAGGTCCCCAACGCAAGAGAGCGTGTATCAATCCGTCCGATTTGACAACCCCATTCTTGTGTTGCCATTTATAGAAAAATGTCTTATAACTGTCAACGAAATAATTAGCCTAACACTCGTCCATCCTGACCGCGTGTATGTCCCCATACACGTCGACAGATGAGCCTAACACTCGGCTGATTGATGCACGCTTCCAGCTTAATCTACCTAATTAACAAAGTATATTTAAGTTAATCACACAATAAATGCACAGAATAAATTTCATTTCATTTCATTTCAATCTTTTCACACAGTTTCATAGAACAGTTAAGTTTTTGAATAGACATGAGGTTGTTCATTTTGAAATTCACTATATAAAGACTTTAATCGTAAGACCCGGTTTTCTAGACGCAATAATTAAATGATAGAGATTCGATTTAACTCAACATTGGGTTTTACGACCATTAATGTAAAAGAAAATATGTATATATTCAAATTAAGAATGTTGGTAATATAGAATGACCGGTAATAGGTATAGATTTATATGAACCCACAAAAATGCTTTCTAGCCGTGGGTAATAGCTACCGATTTATGGTGGTACAAAGGTAATTTCAATTAGCTGCACAGAATAACAATTCAAGATATTTAGATATAAGGTAATAGATTTTGTTTACAATTAAATTAATCTATATTACATACTAATGAACCAATCACATGGTCCATTCTATCTCAGTTCTAACGAACCAATCACATGGTCCTTTTTATTTCAATACCAACGAGCCAATCACATGGTCGTCTGTTTCTCTAATATTAGTTAACCAATCACATGGTTCTTCATACCTTAAATTTAACGAACCAATCACATGGTTCTTTATACCTTAAATTTAACGAACCAATCACATGGTCCTCTGTTTCTCAAATATTACCTAACCAATCACATGGTACTTTATACTTTAAATTTAACGAGCCAATCACATGGTCGCTACCTTAACAAACTATTGTCATAATACCTTTAATCTTATCGTATCGTGATACCTTCATACACATTTTACACATATTGATATTTATACTAAATACAAATGATGTAATATCGTTGATTTAAATTTGATTCGTAACTCTAAGTCATGATCAACAACAATAAACGCTGTTAAAAATCATGTTCACTGTCAATATTTTCAAGATCCGTGTCACTTTCATTTATGCTTAAGGCTGCTACATGAACCCAGGGCAACACAACGATCGGCAGCGACTGTAGTTTTACGCTTAAGTATGTCTACTATTAAGTACTTAAACCTGGCGTCGCCGCGATTTTATACCGCTCATTACCGAGTACTGCAATAACACGATATGGGCCCGAATAATTGTGGTAGTAACTTTTTACTTTTTCCATCATTTTTAAAATTTGTAGACGTAATCTCTACGAAATGCGCACATTCCAAGAATATGCGCACATTCCAGGAATATGCGCATATTCCTAGAATACGCGCACACTCCCAGAACATGCACATTCGATGCAAGCATCCACATATATTTTTTTTTTTTTCACGAATCTTGACATCTTAGGAAAACCAATATGTCCTCTTCAACCGATCCAGTGTTCTCTAGGCCAAAGTGACATAGCTTCATACGACATAGCTGCCACCTTGCCCCTTTCGGCACCACCCAACGCAAATCAGATCTATTACAATTAACACACCTGTATAACTTGTTATCCTTGATAACATAATTTTCCTTTATTTCTTTTAATCCATTAGCATCTAAGTCAGATGAAAGTATCTCTCGAATCCGGCATAATTCACTATCGCCTAACTGCAGGGTATGAAGCCAATCGTCACCTTCCCTAACGAATAACCAACTTCGTTACCAAATCCCCTTAAAGCTGTCGTTACGTTGTTGTGTTGAAGGCCCAAATGTGTTAATTCTGAATTTGCCAAAAGAGAAACCTCACTGCCGAAATCTACAAAAGCTTTCACTGGAACCCCGTTAATAAAAACTTCTTTGAAGAACTTTAAGTTCAGAGTAGACGTGGATATGCACATCGTCTTTTGAGAATTGGTAGCCTTACTATCACGTTACTCGTCGGGTTTCATAAAACAACTGTCTATTTTATGGCCTACTTTGTTGCACCGAGTACATTGAATAAGTGGTTTCGGGCACATTCGAAATGGGTGACCTGATCCCTTACAATTAAAACAAAATATACCGGTGTCATTCGGTACTAATTTTATCTTGAAACCACTAGCTCTATTACCATTGCTGCCGCTAGTTGTATTGAACCCTACGTTTGGCCTATTCCTAAAATTGAAACGTTCTGGGATATTTGTCTCCTTATTACTCATTAGCAATTCTAATAACTGTTCAGGTTCTGTGCACCGTAACGCCAAAGCATTCGACTTTGTAGTTTTGTCACTCAACCCGTGTATCAGACAATCTACCGCGCGTTTGCCGATATTCCACTGGTTCAACATTGCCAATTTCTCGTAAAAGTACACTACGATTGGTTCTTGGAACATACTTTTGCGCTTTAGCATGTACTCCAAGGACTGGCTATAGTTTTGCTCAAATGGGAATGCACTACACAACTTTTGTTGCCATTCCACCCACGTATACATTATGGTTTCTAGACTATCATACCACGATTTAGCCAGTCCCTGCCGTTTCTGGCAACGCGAAATGAATTGTAGTTCTTTCGTCCCAACCGTAGACGGTGGCGCACTCATTCACCTTTTTTTTACCAAACATCTACTCGCTGTCCTTTCGATGACGGGTCAAAATCTGGAAGTATATTCTTAGGATTGGGGTTATTAGAGTGACTGGGTGCGCCTGCCGGCGTCGGCTGGGGCTTTATTGAGTTTAGTATGTCTATAACATCCTTGGACGTGAATGTAGGACTATCTATCCGTCTAGACCGATGCGCGGTATTAATTCCTTCGTCATGTGCATCTGTATGCGGACGTTTCATCCCATGATTGATGTCATTTCTGTCTGGTAGTCTACTACGTGCACGGTCACGTTGAAGTTGATCTTAAGGGAACTGCAGCCGTGCTCGCTCTCGCGCTTACAATTGTTCTCGCTCCTGTATACTCGAACTATTCCTAGTTCTACTTTGTTGGCGACTTACACTGCGATTACGGTGGTATAGAGTGGAGCTAGGACTACGTCTTCTACTTCTGCTTCGCGTCTTACTGTGACGATGAGAACAGCGATTTACGTCTACGACTTCTACTTCGCGTCTTACTGCGGTGACGATGACAATAGCTTGGAATACACGTCTACGGCTTCTGGTTCGGGTTTTGCTGCGGTGACGACGCGAACGGCTTGGACTACGTCTACGACTTGTACTACGTATCTTACTTGAGTCATTGCAATTAGAGTGAAGTCCACCCTCGGTATGCACATCACGGTCGGTGCGCCTTTCACGTGACTGCTCGGATGTTGGATCTCGAGAGTTGTAAGGCTCCGTCGCCTCTGAGCTTCAGATTCATCACGTTGTTGCATATCTTGGTAAACAATTACCGCTCCAACGGTAAAAACAAACTATTCAACGCCACGTGGACTAGCCAAGTTCCGTATACTTTCGCCGCCAACCTTCGAATGCCCAATTTCTGCATTGCGAAATGCACTACTGTCCTCTCATCCCAGCCGTAAACCTCCGCGCACTGATTTACCTTTTTTAGCCACGTTGGCTTTTCAGAGACGGATTAAATTCCGGAAGAATATTTTTGTAATACAAATTCTTATTTACTGATGGTGCGCTTTGATTTAACGGCTGCGATGGGAGAGCATCTTTAATAGTTTTAATTAGTTCGACAACCTTCTCCTGCTCTCTTCTCGAAGCCAGCTCGCGATCAAGCAAGCAGCGACTGCGTCTGGCACGTGAACGGCTCCTCCTAGGAGTCTCCAGACTAAGGACTCCGACTCCTACGTCCATTTCCTAGAACTCGTAAAATAAAATTGTAACCATTAATGACTAACCAACATTTGAATTTTAAAGAATCTAATTTTACTGTTTTTGATGATAACTCGAAAACGGTGCGTCCGGGGCACGTAATTATCCGCCAGATTCTACCATCCAGATAATAAATCCGAAGAACAATCCGGAGTGTTCGGTCGTCCGATATCCGGACAGCATGCCCTAGGTGCATCTAGAGAAAATAGACAATATGTTTGACCCCTTTCATCAACCTCCGTAACCTCAACCTGGTATCATCACATGTGCTGTTCATATAGGATCTATTATTGTTACTAAAGAACACCCAAAACCTGCTAGGGGGTGGATAATAAGGCTACGATAACATTTTATTCACAAAAACGTAAAAGTTAAAAATATTTGTGTAAAAATCTCGTAAACTATGCATGTGACCTTACAAACGACATCTTCAGTAATCCCTTATAACCCTCAATACCAGCAAGTTCTACTTTATGACAATAAATTACATTTAAGTAGTTCTACTTTATGATAATAATTATAATGACTCTTAATGATATTAGGCCAAACAAAATAATTACATTTTATAATTTAGTATCTAAATAAAGATTCAATTACTGAAAGCAGATTGACCGGACCATATTGTTACATATGTACATACATACATATATGATGAGGTGGGCAGAGCCACATGTAATCAAAGACAGCTTGCAGCCACTGTTGATACGAAATCCTAAGATACCATACATAACCACCATATTATGTGGCCTATAAGAAAAAAAATGTAAAAACAACACATAAATTATCTTGTAAACTATTTACATGTCTGGTCGCAATAACAACGAAATTTTTGTTACCGCTGTATTAATTAGTATTAATCTTTACCAAACATAATAACCCTTTACAACAAAACTTCACTATTATTTCCTTTAATATATTTTTTTATTTTTTTAAATGTAGGTATGTACGTAGCATTGGATTAATTAGGTCATTCATTGAAGTTGAACATATCAAGAGTAATACATTCATTTTTGTTTATTTTCTGTAATCCGTACGTAATGTTTAGAATGTGGGTAACTCTTCGAAATAAAGACAGGTTAAATAACTATAGGTAACTACTATTTGAAATAAAAGTTGACTATGCGTAATTGCAACAATTAGAGTCTCACTAATAATTAAATAATAATTATAATTCAAACAACACTTTTCCACAGTTAAACTTACAAACTATCCAGCTTGAAAAGTGGTCACGCGTGGCAACAAAACATTCCAAAAACGTAGGTACTTACCACTTCTGATATGTAGTAAAAATACGGAAGAACAGTAATCACACTTATTTATTCTGGTATCAAGAAAATAACACTTAACTTGGTAAACACGTCCGATGTCATCAAGGTCCCCAACGCAAGAGAGCGTGTATCAATCCGTCCGATTTGACAACCCCATTCTTGTGTTGCCATTTATAGAAAAATGTCTTATAACTGTCAACGAAATAATTAGCCTAACAATAGATTATTTTCCTTATAACTTTGATTAATTATAGAATTAACATTTAAATAATACGTTCTTTGGATTTTTATTTCACCTTATTTTATTTAACATGATTCACACTGTTGGAGCAGGTAATGAAAACATACTAGTGTAGTGACTTCATAGGTTTTATTTATTATTGGTTAAATAAATGCACTATTTAGAAACTAATTAGGTCCTAATATGTTGCTGATCGTAAGGTGCTTTTTTACAGATGATACCTACCAACTGATCACTTTAAATGGTAGGAGAGTTATGCTGTACAAAGACTATACTTTCTCAAAACTCACTGCGAAGTGCCGTAACTACACCTGCTCGAAAAGACAATCCAACAAATGCAAGGCCAGAGTGAAGCTAGACCAATCTGGTGGTATTGAAAACGAGGATACTGTTCATAACCATCCTCCTCCGAAGTTGCTTAGTGCTCCTAATGGCACATATTATAGACGAGCTGGGCCTACGTACAACCATGGTGCAGCTGGCCCTCCGTACAGCGACGGTACAGCTGACCCTACGTGCAGCGATGGCGCAGCTGGTGGGGATATCGGCCATTCAGTGTTTGGGTCGTTGTGGACGTAAAGCCTCGATAACTTAAGTTAATTCCGAGGTTCATATCAAAAGGATCTGTTCAAAATTACAACATTTGTTTGTGAGACAAATTCGAAAGCATACAATTTTTTTGTAAACACTGATCTGGTCAATATGAATAATGGTAGTAATATTCATGTTTTTTTTTTATAAAACCTGTATCTAAATTCGAGATTAGAGTTATTGAAAGCGAACATGCTTATTATAACCATTTCTTCCTCGAAGTAATACAGGGCTCTATAATTATAATAAATCATATAATATCCTATTAACAGACTGTTAAAAATATTTTAACTTTCAAATTATACAAATAGTAAAATATATAATACTTTATTTAATACTCACATTTATAATAATATAGTTGATTACAAATACGTTATTTACCAATAAGTAGCTAATAGAAAAATAAAAAAAATATCAAATGTAACCCATTTTTTTGTGCGTCTGAATGTACATATGTTTCTTTTGTCGTTTTTAGATTTAATAAGCCATTTACAAATAATAATTTCTTATTCAAAATGTAGTAATCACTTTATTAGGTATAATACTATTTATAAGGATTCTGCATAAAACTGGTTTCAAACGAAATAAGTTTTCAAACACTTGCTTGGTATTTCAATGGCTATTTCTTGTACATTTTACTAAACAACTATATTTTATTCAGACACACAATATAAAAAATACGGCTGTATAAGAGTGAGAACATTGAATTCCTTATATAAGGACTTAAGGATACTGTCGTGATATATATTTTTTAATATATTAGTGACTTTTGTGCTATTTTATGTGCATAGTATAATTAATAATTAACTTCATGCATTATATTAATTCATGAAGTTAATTATGTGCGTGAATTATACCTTTGTTAGATATAAATAAGCGTGCCACTTTTTTCCCCTTTTCTTCATATTATACTATGCTTCTCTTCTGTTCTAATGTGTACACTACAAATAACATAATTAATACAATAAAAATATTATTAAAATAAAAATCTTAACTTTTTCGACATATAATTGATTTGTCGGATACATAAGCATTCAAAAGTAGAGTAAAATGATCTAAATTAAACTGAAAACCAAATTGAAATATACTGTACATAACATAACAAATACTTTATTGCACAGGAGACATTTAATATTATATAATATAGCGGTATAGATAATGGATATTAAATAAATCTAAATATAGACTTTCACGCATTTTATTTCTGTAACTTATTGTATTAAAATTTTTTCGTAGGTACCTAAATAATTTTAACTTATTTTTTGATTTTTGTAAAATAGTTCTAACTTTTTATTGACTATAAAATCTACTTTTGCAGATGAAACCTACAAGATGATCACATTGAATGGAAGGAAAGTAATGCTGTACAAAAACCATACATTCTCAAAACTCACTGCGAAGTGCCGTAACTACACCTGCTCGAAAAGACAATCCAACAAATGCAAGGCCAGAGTGAAGCTAGACCAATCTGGAGGTATTGAAAACGAGGATACTGTTCATAACCATCCTCCCCCGAAGTTGCTTAGTGCTCCTAATGGGACGTATTATAGACGAGCAGGGCCTACTTACGACCATGCCGGAGATGTCGGGCATTCTGTGTTTGGTTCGTTGTGGACGTAAGATGACGAAATATATACTTAATTTTTAATTTTAATGATAAGGTTTCTATCTAGAGTATCTATCCAGATTTGCAGCTTAACCTCTCGTCTGCCGGAACGTGGATCTCAACCAGACATATTGTAAAATATATTGTGTCTGGTATCTCGGCAGATTAGAGGTTAAGGTTGTAATTCCAAATGTCTAAAATCCACATATTCAACTATTGTGTCTCAAAGTCCGGGCCTTACGAGGTTCAATATTTTTTTGCATAATCGATTTTTTTTTTGTCTAACTTATCTGATCTAGCGCAAGCGACTAACAAAAAAAAAGTTAAAACTTGGAAGTCTAGGACCATTTCCCTCCAATGTTACATAGGACTTTAGGAAATATATCAAAATATTTACGAGTAATAAAAAAATGATTTTTTTTTATTACTCGTAAATATTTTGATAAAAAATGTTTTGACTTTAAATATACAAGTACAAAAAATATATCAAAATACCTATATATCAAATACAATTGTGTAATTGATTAGAGACTAAAATATAGTGTTCGTAGTAGGTAGCACCTTGAGAAAACGAAAAAAAAAAATCGTGTACGTGTGTGTGTGTGTGTGTGTGTGTGTTTGTATGTGTGAGAGAGTATTAGCGTGTGTAATTTAGTGCATAGTATTACGTTTGTGTACACTTTTTATTTTATTGTTATTAGAATAGAAAAGCTTTTCAGTCTGTTCGTAATTTTTAAAATGTAAGGCATTTATTAGTAATAATTTTCATAGTGTAGTTTGCATTAACTTAACTTCTATTGACTTCTTCTTTTATTATCTTCTTAATACATATAAATAATAATATGAATATTTTACTTTATGATTGATATTATCTAGGACAAGATTTGGTCTTGGGTACTTTAACTATAATGTACCTATTTTTTTTAATGGATTATATGTTTCATAGTCATAAATTTATCATAATAATTTTAACTTATCGATAAATGAAATTAATCAAGAGTTTATCTAGAACAAAATGTAAAATGTATGACTTTTTGCCGATGAGAAAGTTGCATTCCATAATAATGGTCTCTGTTGAGAATCTTTTTTTCTTACATGCTTTATTATAATAAAAAAAATATTGAAGGGTTGTATCCATCCATTCCAAGATGGACCTTTATATGGGCGATTAACAGATTGTCTGTCACTAACGGTACTGTTAATCATATCTACCCCAAAAGTGACTGCAAATAGCCCCATCACGGGCATGACTGTGTGTGAGTATTTTAATCGCTTACTATTTTTTTTATTAACAAGAAATAAAAAATAAATTTTTTAGGTACCTCGGTTCTCTCTAATATATAATATAAACGATATCATTATATTGTATTAGTTAATTACAATATACGCATATTCTAAATTTAGTGGATCTAAATGTAGTGCGGGTCGCCTTACTGATTTTAGGTAGTTGCCTGCGTTCACTCACTGTATGTTAAATAAATTAAATTAACATTACTAGTTGTTTAATTTTTATAATTTATTTTCTTGTCACTTTTCAAAAGTCCTTGTCACTTTCTAATAGAAAGCTCGGTGACGTGTGGGTACTTAGTTCATCTTGCGATGAATGTAGGTACAGTCATGAGCAATATAATGTACCCACTTTAGGACTCTGTCGCACTAACATATTTGACATTTAGTGAGACTTACAGTTCAATTTGTCAAAAAAGTTAATGTGACATGGTACCAACGTGTATACATATTAATGCTCGTGACCGTACCACTGACTACTCCAATTAAGATAAAGTTATGAGGTTGTCACTTTCGAGGTAAGAGGGATAAATGAAATCGTGTTTTGATTTTGAATAAAGTTATGAAATTTGGCATAATAAAATTAACAATAAGAATAAGATTAGTATTAGATTAGAGGTTTAATGGTGCTAATTCCTGTAAATACCATCTAATTTTATTTTAAGTTATATCTGTCATTTTCTTATCCGCCGAAAAGGAAAGGGACGGGTAATCGACAAGCAAAAAATTTATGGAACACACGTCAATTTTAAGCACAAATCTAAACCAACCGTCTAAAAATTTTACATCCGTCAATAACCCGACACAGTTAAGTAGATAGCACGTCAAACGGATTGCATACCAGGGACGTACCTTGTGATTCGCCCGGGTTATTCATTCATTTACTCATTCTTCCTAAAATTAAGAGCTATGAATCATCCGTCCCTTTCCTTTTCGACGGATATGAAAATGACGGATATAACTTAAAATAAAATTAGGCGGTGTCTGCAGGAATCGGGACCATTGTGTATCTATACATTTGTAGCTACTTATAGTTACTAAAACGTTACTGGCTGTGCAATATTTTTTGAAGCCAGATCCTACGAGATAATTACTTTACAAGTATGAGAAGTGAGTGTGAAGTGTGTGACTGTATGATAACCATAATATAAGCTTACGTCTGTCAAAGGAACATCCATCGAAATATGAACAAAGTAAGTACCGACACTTACCTCACCGAGCTTTCTATTAGACCAACGCAATAGGTGGTGAGTCGTATCCCGACTATAACATACATACATAAACTCACGCCCGTAATCCCTAATGGGGTGGGCAGAGCCACAAGTAATCAAAGACAACTTGCAGCCACTGTTGATACGAAGTCCAAAGATGGATATGATGAACCTTATGGTGATAAGGGATCAGCCTATCGCCCATAACATTAGTCCATCATGTTAGAGGACACAATCCCTCTGTCGGTTTTTACGACATGCCCGGGAAGAGAAGCAGCTGAACGTGTTCTATGTTTTTTATATGCTCCCAGAACAGCATAGAAGCAACCCGACTATAATGAACAATAACTATACGTTCTCGAAAGCTCATGGTAACTATACCTGTTCGAGACTAAAGAATAAAGTATTTATAATAATAATAACACCACATTTACATTAAACTGACTTAAGGGGCCTCTACGTATTGGCTTCGGCCCCACGCACGCCTTCCAAAAATCCATACTCCATAGGGCCGAGATATGGAAACGACATATAATAATAATAATTTTATTCAGAAAAGGGTAAATAATTTTGCATAATAAGTAAGTATTACATTTTTAATGTTAAGTACCATTTTTACTGAATAAAAAAAAGTTTTTCGTCAAACCTTAAGTAAGTATATTAAATAAATAAGACATATTATATATTTTTTGAAGTTATACTTATACAGATTGTTAGTGACATCATAATTAATACTGAGAGGGATGATTCAGCTCATGATTCTGAGTTCTTCTTCTTTGCGAGTCGATGGCGATCGATACTAAATTTTTGCTGATCAATAATTGGCCACGCTTACGGCATTGTCAGTGGCTTCGTAAAGGTCTTTAATAGTGCAGGTGTTAGGGCACTTAGGACAGCACAAAAGGTGAGCCATAGTTTGTGGTGATACTCTGAGTTAATATCAAGTGAAATTTACCGTCGCTCTTTGTACATCCCCTTCAGTTTAATTTTGTTACATTGTCACTTACACCCCGTACAGTCAGCCATACGAGTACGTATGAGTGTTACTGACACCATAACGAATACTAAGAGGGATGATTCAGACCATGATTCTGAGCTGATATCAAGTGAAATTTCCTGTCGGAAAATTCACGAAAATTTTGGTGCTTTTTTAAATATTATCAGTTCCTTACTTTTGCGTCGGAAAATTCCACTTGATATTAACTCAGAATCATGGTCTGAATCAGCCCTCAAAGTTTTCGTTACGTCACTAACACTCTGAGTTATTGTAGTTTTATTTTACTTACTATTCGTAACGCTGACATTGTCAATAGAGGTCGATCACCTAAGCCGAGGTGACGAGGTTGGTTTTAAAGTTGTTGTTGCTGACTGTAAAAATACTGTGTTCTAGCCGGACACTACCAGATGATCACTTTAAACATGAAGAGAGTGATGCTGTACAAAAATCACACGTTCTCAAAACCCAATTCGGCTCGTCGTGGCTACGTGTGTTCGAAAAGAACATCCAAGAAATGCAAGGCCAAGCTGAAACTGGACAGTCACGGCGTAATCATAAGCGAATATAGTGATCATAATCATCTACCTCCAATCCTACGTAAGACTCCTGATGGCTCTTATATAAGATTATAAGGTTAAAATATTCCTGGCGTTTTTTTTATTTCCATTATTAATAAGTTTTTTTTTTGCCTAGGATGCACTTGGATAATTTATAAATCGTTTTGTGATAAAATCTTGACGCAATTAAAAATCAAATAACATCCTAAAGGTCTTTTTTTTCTTGTTGGCGTGACTTATTGTAGATTTTGTCGCAGTAGCATTAACTACTTGGTTTCAGACTAGTGTACTTAATGATAACTCTAGTAACTATTACTATTCTCATCAAGTGTAATAAGACATCGACATAGACTATTTAGTCGCGCGTGCACACAGATTGTACTTTATAAGAATAATACTAAAGTAAAGTTTTAGTGTTGTCAGAAAGTGTTCGCCTGTTGGTTACTCTTAAAGACTGTGCCCACTACTCCGTACCGTACTACGACCGAGCTAGGACCGTGTCAGGCACGGACCGGCGCGTGCCGGACGCTACTATGCTCACTGCAATGGAGCCACCGAATTCTATCCCCGTATGTACCGGGAATTTTGGCCGGTTCATGCATCGCACGCTACGGTGTTGGTCGGTGACAGAACAGTCTCGTGGGGCCATAGAAATTCATACAAATATTTTTTTGCCTGCTCCGGATCGGATACGGTCCTAGTATGATACGGTATTGTGGACACTGACTCTTAGCCTGCGCTGTCCGTAACACTTCATTGACTAAAGTATTTTTTGTAGGCGAAACCTACGAGCTGGCCACCTTAAATGGAAGGAGAATTATGCTGTACAAAAACTATACGTTTTCAAAAGTCAACGCGGCATATCGTGGGTACATCTGTTCAAAAAAAACCTCGGCTAAATGCAAGGCTAGAGTGAAACTAGACCAGTTTGGATGCATTGAAGGGGAATATACCGATCATAACCACCCTCCTCCGAAGTTATATAGGACTTTTGATGGGGTTTATTATAAAATATCGTAGGTGCACCGATCACTTTCTGAAGGCGGGAAAATATTGGATGGGAGCAATAGAAAATCAGTCATTGTGGCGAGTTTTGGAACATAACAAATACTTTATTGCACAAACAGGAAAAAACAAAATACAAAACAAAAGAGAAATAGAATGAGTACAATAGGCGGCCTTATTGCTAAGTAGCAATCTCTTCCAGGCAACCTTCCTATGTTCAGCAGTGGACGATTTACGGCTGGTAATGATCGTAGAAGAAGACTATATCGTATCAAAATATTGATTACATTTTGATGATTGACAAGTTAACAATTTACAGATTAAGCGGAGTGTAGTTCAGTCGGGTACATCTGTTAAAAAAAAAACCTCTAAATGCAAGGCTAGAGTGAAACTAGACCAGTTTGGATATATTGAAGGCGAATGTACCGGTCATAACCACCCTTGCCCGAAGTTATATAAAACTTTAATAAAATATCGTAGGTGCGTGCAATGATGACCTCTGTCTCTCTATTTAAGAGCTGCGCTCTTGTCGGTGAAGTAATGATGACCTGCAGACGGGAAAATGTTGGATGGAGGCCGCAGAAGATTAGTCGTAAGAGAATATAAAACACATCGACTGAAGGCACGAATCCTATTGACAGTTCTTAATGAATCACCACATATTTCACTCGTTTAGTTTTTCGACAAAATGTAATAAATGATGTGTGTCTGATATATATAGTACATCTTTACTAGTTTATACTATTAATCTCAAACTTATAGTTAACACAAATAAATATAGTTAAGAAAAATATTTTATATTTATTTTAGTTAATATGCCTAAACCTGTTATAGTTGTCTCCTCTTCGTATTTTTGGACGTGAATTGTTATCGCGGTAATTTTGGTTCAATTCGTTCCGATGTAGTACCTCGTTGTTACTTGGATGCGATCATTCCAGCTTCCTATACACCGATGCCATATCCATATAGTATTTCTATTTTCAACCTATAATGTCCCTCTGCTGGGCAAAGGCCTTCGGCGAGCTGCCAGCAATCTGTACTCTGTATCTTCTTCGTAACAAGATGCGGCGCGGACGCTTTATTTCCAGACGTTTTATTTATTTATTTATTGTTCAAGTAATCAACAGCTTATATAGTATACATAGTGGTGATATAACATTTTAAGTACCAAGAAAGCCAATTATAGATTACCCCGGGTTAAATATGAAACGTGCAGGTATCACTTAGTTTACAATTATACATAGAAAACCTTCGATATATGTATATTATGGTAAGTAGTAAACAAACAAAAAATAGGAAAAATATGCCTGGTGTTGGTCACCATTCCTCATGTGATTGGTAGTCTATTTGTTTTACGACATCGAAGATTGTGAGCCAGGATATCGATGTAGCTTGCGAGCATAGCTAATGGGCACATTCTTGCAGGGATAAAATTGGAATACATAACGACATCCACCTGTAAAAGAAGACTCCTAGTAGTCCATGAACATACCTTTGCACAGACGGCCACAGACAACCGATATTGGAACTGTAGTATGAAGAAATCCAGGAATTGTCCAGCCAAGCTCAGGTTTAATAATGAGGGCACGCTGGTCTTCTACCAGCTTGTTCATAACCATGAGCCAAAGAAATTACACAGAGTATCCAATGGACAGTACGTAAGGCTTTAAGTTATTCGTGAAGTCACATAAATTGAACAGGCGTTTGTGTAAATGCTGACTTAGGATCTGGTTTCCCTAATTGTTTACTTTAAGTTAAACAAAATATGTATATCATATTGTCAATGTGTAACAATAAATATTGTAAAAAACCTATAGAAGGTGCTATTGACATCGTAACGAAAACTTTGAGGGACGATTCAGACTATGATTCTGAGTTGATATCAAGTGGAATTTTCTGAAAATTATTTTATAAAGAGTATAAATTTTTCGACAGCAAATTCCACTTAATACCTTCTTAGAATCATGGTCTGAATCATCCCCCTCAGTATTCATTACGGTGTCACTAGCACTCTCTATAGGTTTTTACAACAATAAGTATGCAGGACTTATTGTTTACATATTGTTATAATTTTTTATTACGAACTAATTTGAAATAAATCCTATAATTAACAACACAGACATAACATAAACAGCCTATATACGTCCCACTTCTGGGCACAGGCCTCCCCCCAATCAACCGGAACCTATAATTAATATAAGCATTAATTAGTTTTAAACTTTGTGCTTGAAAAATACTAAAATTAAACTTACCTGCAACATGCCATGACAGTGTTTATTGCTTAATAAACTTAATGACGAATAAACTTATAGTTTTATTTACCTATTAATATTTCCAACTAGAATGTATTAAAGTATCTATACCTTGAATAAGAAATATACCTTGCTCCATACCCTCTCCGGTTGATTGAGGGGAGGCCTGTTCCCAGCAGTGGGACGTATATAGACAGTTTATGTTTGCTTTATTTATTATGTTTGAATTATCAATGGTGTTAATTGGTGACGTCAGCACGGTTAAAATGGTTACATCGAAGCAATTCATCTAAGAAAGCAATATTGCTATTTGACATTTGATTGCATTGCGCACTTACTTTTTTATGCGCAAATGTCAAATTGCAATATTGCTTTTTAAGAAGAATTGCTTCGATGTGGCCACCTTAACCCCACAGATCTTATTACATTATATTGTATTATAGATGTTTATGTATTACTATATCAAAATCTTAATTTATCTAATTTCGATATGACACTGTAGATTAGACCGTAGACTCAGGATTATCTTACTATATACGAGTTAATCGAAAGTTAATATTTCAGATTCTGACAGTTCTGAACACGAGATTAGAACAAAACGAATTATTAAAAGAAGAAAGAAAAAAAGAAAGAAAGCGGAACCAAAAACTACGAAAAAGAATCTAGAAAGATTAATGCGTCTAAGTGGGCAAACCTACACCAATAGCAGAGGAAAGGTTATCAAGGCAAAAACATGTGTTCCTACGGATTGCAGCATGTGCAGATTCAAGTGCAATGAACAGTTTCCAGAAAGTATCAGAAATAAGATTTGTAACGATTATTGGAGTCTTGGTGAGAAGAAAAATAAAATAAAATATATTTCATCGCTAATAAAACATGCAAATATTCAGTATAGAAATCTTTCAGCAAAAAGGAATCGCACAGTAGCCAGGCAATATTTTTTGTATCACCAAGATACAGGCAAAAAGAGGGTGTGTCAAATTTTTTTCTGCAATACTTTTAGTGTAAGTTCGTCCTTCGTTATTAGGATTTGCAATGCGTATGGCCAGAAAACTTAACAAAATGTTTACTGCCAAAGAGTACGCTCTAATAGAGTCTTCTGCAAGACCGAATCCAGAACCTTAAGATGATGATGAAGATGAAGACGATATTGCAATATTTGGATTTTTAAGATCTCAAACCCTTGAAAAAATCACTGAACTCAAACGCCATAAAAATAAAGACAACGAAACAGTGGAATGGATTCAAGTTAAAAAATTACCACATACGATGTGTTGTAATAGAGTCCCCATGATCATATCGCCTCAATAAAGAAGCGTCACCGTAACGAATTACTAGGGAGTGTGAGTCACTAATGAGTAAGAGTTGTGTCATCTTTGGAGGATATTTAATGACTTCAGAGGCGCTCATACCTTTAGAGGTATGTACACTACATAGAACTTAGAGGTTATTTGGAACATAAGACGGCGATCACAATAAATCTTGTACTAAGTGATACAGTGCATGAAATAAGGCTTGCATAAAAAGGAACCTAAAACGGATGAATCACTGCGATCGAGTCCATTAAACAAACTTTTAAGTCAATGACAAATCTCTATTTCTATAGCCAAAAAGATGGACTTGCCGCCCTTTTTAAATATGGTGTATGTACAAAAATGTAGCAATCCAGTGACCAAGAAAACATTGTGAATGATTATTCAGATTCAGGATCAGATGATAATGATTAAATTGTAATGCAATGATAAGACTTTTCTTGTTAAAGTAATGTAAAGTAGTTTACAAATTCTCAGAATCACTTTAATTAAGCTGCTTTAATCTTTCGAACGCCGGAACGCGGATCTCGACCAGACACAATGTAAAATCTATTGTGTCTGGTATCTCGGCATATGAGAGGTTAACTACTTATTCATTAACATTTTCTTCACAAAAATTGTGTGAAACTATTGTTTATTTTCCTTGAATATCTTGTAATAATACATTTTATTTAAATTGGATTTGTTGGTCTTTTTAAATGTTACCATATTGTACATAAGTAAACATAAGTACTTACCAACATACATACATACGATCGCGATTTCCCAGATTGACACCTCGGCATGACATTTTTTTTAAATTAAGATGGGTTTGCTCTTGACCCCATTCTTCCACGAGGTAAAGAAGGGGTCGACGGTGGAGCGAGCTTACCCAGAAGATGCCTATTCACCCGAGACGGGTCAGATTATGTATAGAATTATGTTGGTACCTATATTGCTTCTCTTTATTTTGATCAGAATAATAATTGGTGGAAGATGTCATTGCGTTGTGCTTGGGTGTAATAACAAAGACCATCATTTATATCCTAAAACAAAGATAAAAGGTGCATATATGTTTGTTATCCATCAGAAATCAGAATCAACATAACAACAACAACAACAACAACACAACAACATAATTATCATGGATAAACTTGTTGAAGGTCAATATAACATTATTGAAGTTACGTCATTTCGCAAGGTGTTATGGTTGAGGAGAAGAAATGACAAGAAACTGCAACAGCAACACAAATCTTTTAAAAACCAATGAGGGTATACATTACAAGTTATTTAATAACTAGAGGAACAGATTCAATACCAGACATTTTTATCATTTAGGTAGTCATTAATCTTCTACATAAAGTAAGTTTCACATGAGCTTTAAATAAGGTTAAAGGAAGGCAACATTCTACAGTGCCATCCATTTTTTTTGGGAACATGGAAAAGTTCTGGAAAGTTCTTCGTTAGTAGATATCTATGCCTTTTAAACCATCGATATAAAAGTAAGGCTGGGATTATAAATAGCAATAGAATACTACGGTGTAAGATTATTTACGTTTTTAATCTTTCAGGTAGCGATTTTTCGATCGTCCAAACAACAAAGGGGAAGACTGTAATGGTGTTTCAGAATTTTACGTTTTCTAACAGCTGGAACTCAAGATGTTGGTATTGTTCAAAGAGGAAGTCCTTAGGCTGCCCCGCTAGCGTTATGCTGAACAACCAGAATAAGATTACAAGGTACAACAGGGATCACAATCATTTGCCTGCATATATTAACTTTGGCGATTACGACAAATACTTGTAAAAATAAAATTTTTGTTCAACTGCACTAATTATAGGATAAGAAAAGAAGAAGCGAGTTTTAGAACCGGCAAAATAACATAACATAACAAAAATAGCCTATATACGTCCCACTGCTGGGCACAGGCCTCCCCTCAATCAACCGGAAAGGGTATGGAGCATACTCCACCACGCTGCTCCACTGCGGGTTGGAGGAGGTATTTTTACGGTTAATAGCCGGGACCAAGGCTATTAACCGTAAAAATACCTCCTCCAACCGGCTTAACGTGCCCTCCGAAGCACGGAATCAACTTATTTTTTCAGACAATCAGGTGATTCAAGTCTGTAAAGTCCTTACCAAACAAAGGACAGTCTCACAAAGTGATTTCGACAATGTCCCCATCGGGAATCGAACCCCGACCTCCAGATAGTGAGCCTAACGCTCTAACCACCGAACCGGCAAACTAAATTAAAATTACCTAGTTAAGTTCGCTCGATGCTATGGTAACAGCGCAGCATCAATAGAATATTATGTCATCGAAATCCGTCCATCGTGAATTCCCGCTCCTAACTAATAAGCTTTTGTCCCTGCCCACCCTATTAGGGATAACGAGTGTGAGTTTCATCTCTCCATACAAGTTCCATAAATAAAATACAATACTTATAAAAAACTTATAACAGTTTGTATTAAAAAGACAGCGTTATTTAGAAAACTGCTGAAATCCTCTTACTTACTTTCTAAATGCGTCTAAAATATTGTGAAAAAAGCGAGTCGTTTGACGTTTGCGTTTTACTTCTTGATACACAGCTGACTTGGTAGTGTTTTCAGTATTTATTTTTAATATAATTTGAAGCTATTTATTTACTCGTTGTTAAAGGAGTAATAATAACTCTTAAAGTTAGTTATAAAATGTTTTGTGACCTAAGTACAATCTTAAATACAAGTTCATAACATAACCTCAAACAATGAATTTCTAAAATGTTAGAAGTTATTGTTGATTTTGTGAAAGTGTTTAAAGTACCAAGACTGTACCTACCGTGGATAATGTTATGCAGATTAAAAATACCAAGTTTATAACAGTGTAAGTACTCTGACACTGCCTTAGACTTAAGAGAAGTTATGTCAATTTTAAAGTTTACAAATAAATATAAAATGTTCTTTAAAATTAAATTTATATATACATCCTAAAGAGTAGTACCCATATAGCAGGTATGCTATATATTTAGAGTACTGGTTTAATAATACAGTATTTAATTCTAATATCTTGTAAGATTTGTAGTAAGAAAAATGTAAGTACCTACTAGAGTTTTCAATAATTGAGAGGTCTATCAAAGCAAAAAATAATAATTTTAAAATAGATAGGTTTATTATAGAAATTTTCTTAAGACACTTGTTGTCCTCGCTGTTGCTATAATTATAATTATAAATGTTGTTATAATAACTAATGTCTTTAATTTTTTTGATGTGGATCGTTTGAGGGTAAGTAACGTGTTTCACATGTTTCATTTTTCTGTTCTTTAAATTCTGGTCCCTTGATATTTAGTAAGACATAATTGGATTGAATGGAAATCTTACATATTATTAGGGATGGCAGAACTCAACTAAACAGCAATGTTTATTCTGATTTTTGATATATATTTTCTAATAAGTGCAATATTTTACTAAAGTTTTTTACATTAGAATGTTTTTTTTTGTATGAAACTAAAATGATAAGTAAGTTCTTTCTATTTTGTTTTCATTTTACCATCAATACTATTTTATCTTACTTTTATAAAATATTTACTTACTTGCAATTAAAAAAACTAATTTATTTGTTAATTTCTTTACTTAATTTAAAATAAATGCCTAAATACATTTGTTCAGTTGTTTTATTTTCAATAACTTAAAATTTAAAATAATATTATAATTTGAAAAAGTTTGTGTTACTTTTGATTGTGAAATGTACACTTAATTTATTTCAGGACTCAAAGTATTCTCCGAAAGTTACATTGGACCTATGAAGAAGGAATTTAATGAGAAGCTTAATAATCTAATGCAGCGAAAGAAAAACAATAGTGTGTATTTTATGGACAGAGATAGATATGAGGACTTTATAAAAGAAGTTAAAGACATTAAAAATAAACGTTATAAAGACTTTGATGATTACAAAATGTTAAACAGTTATGATATTTTAGAACTTAATGGTAAGGAAAAACTTATAGTACCTAAAAATGAGAGTAATAATGTTAAATTTTATGTAGCTACTGATGAACTATTTGGAGTATTACACACTATGCATTTACTTTTTAATCATGCTGACCTTAATACTATGGATAAGGAAATTAAAACTAAATATTGCAATGTTTCTAAAGAAGTAATAAGGATTTATACAATGACCTGCAAAGTTTGTAAAGAAAAATAATAATAATAAAAACACGTAATAAAGGGTTCTTACCGCGTTTAAAGCAGGGTTACTCCCGATATTTCGACACTGTTGCAAGTGCCATGATCACCCGAACAACCCCCCGAGAACCCGTTATTATGTGTTTTAATTATGATAATAACCCCGTAAACTTAAAACAATGTTAAAAAATTAATAGTCTATTTTTTTAAATATACACAACGGTTGTCTATGAAAATATATTTTTGCTATTACTACTTTGTTTGTTTTATTCATATTGGGACCTACTTTAACTTTTTAACAGAGAGTGTTTGTCTGCATAATATAAATAGGTTCATTAAAAAGGTGTGAAATGTTTTATACAATCTTTTTTCCTGTTTTTACTTCGCCGCTATTGCTTAACCCTTTATATTCTTGCAATATAGCTTCGACTTAAGGGTCTGTTTTCCTACTTGCTTCAGAAATACCACTGTTTTCAAAAGACTAAAAATTTTCAGCAAGTTGTGAAATAGGCCCTCAGAATATACTAACGTCTTTCTAGCCAGTTCGTTATTTTTCTATTGCTTTTGAATCCATGTTTGTATATAAAGAATTCTTACACTCATATTTTTTTCCAGTAAAATTCATGACTTCGCGTGATGGTGAAAAATTGTTGAAGTTCGGAGATTTTACGTTCACGAGAGAACAAAAGGAGGAAGGTAGATGTTGTTGGATTTGCTACACACATTCAAGTGTAGGATGCTCTGCAAAAGTCTACACTGAAATGGATAAGTTGGTGTACGCAAAAAATGTTCACAACCACCCCCCAACTGAGTTTTTTGTCTGACATCAATTGATTTTCGCATCAATTTCAAGTACAAGTAGGGTATTAAACGAACGAAATGCATTAAAAAGGCTTTATACATAATATTTAACGGAGATTTTTTTACTTCAATTCTTTTTTCTTATTACTAATGCATGACACCATGAAATGACGAACTTTCATGCGGCCAGTGATTTTGGTCTCGGTTTGAAAGTGCTTGATATTTAAGAGTCAGATTTTATATTTTGTAATATTAGAAGCAAATTCGAGGCAATATATATTAGTGTCGCCTTAACAATTACACTTATTCTTACACATGAGATTTGATGTCGATTGAAATAAGTATTTTTATGTGGTGATTATTTTTTCATCTCTGTAAGTATTTGTTGTCATATTTATATTGGTGCTAATTTTGTGATATAAAGACGTGATCTCTTATATTTTTGTAGCTCTTGCCTCTATTGTCTGTTAAAGTAGTTCGCACAATGAAAACAAATATTTTCAGTATTATATATTACACTTACCTATGATAGTTTTGTCTTCCTCGGTTCTTATTTTTTGTACAAAATATAAAATAATAAAATAAAAAGCGTTTTTTATTCTCCTCACTACCTACTTTTGTTTAAAATTATCTTTTTACACCAACATTACTTGTTACCAAATTCCGCCGTTGTTACCCTATCTTCTGAGGGTTCGAATCGCACTTATGGTAACTATAAAGGGTGTTAGTGACATCGTAACGAAAACTTTAAGGGATGAGTCAGACCATGATTCTGAGTCGATATCAAGTGGATTTTCAATTCTATAATTTTGCGACGGAAAATTCCACTTGATATTAACTCAGAATAATCAGCTGAATCATCCCCCTCAGTATTCGTTACGATGTCACTTACACCCCGTCCAGGTACATACGGTAGCCATACAAGTAGGTATGGGTGTTAGTGACACCGTAACGAATATTGAGGGGGATGATTCAGACCATGATTCTGAGTTGATATCAAGTGGAATTTCCTGTCCAAAATTCGTGTTTTTTTTGTGTTTTTTTTTTAATTATTTTCCTATCCATACTTTTGCGACGGAAAATTCCACTTGATATTAACTCAGAATCATGGTCTGAATCATCCATAAAAGTTTTCGTTACGATGTCACTAACACCCTGTATATGTACTATTTTTTATGAACGAGGAATACACTATATCGTGGATTTTTCTTTTGAAAGCGGATCGATGCGTATACTTTTACGCACTATTCAAGTGTTTAACTTTGATACTTACCTAAGTGTAGACTTTGTACTTTAGAAGCATGCCACTTAGTTCCATTTTTACACCTATTTAATCAAACTAATAATGTTTACAAATTTCAGGACGTGCATTCTTCATACAGTCCTTACGAGGGAAGCCTTTGATAGTATTTAACAAATACACCTACTGCAAACATTCATTTAGAAACGGCGTCGTTCGGTGGACTTGTTCCACACACTCCTACAAATGCTGCAAAGCTGTGGTGAAAACTGCTGGAGCCCATATTATTGAGGTCAAAGGAACACATAACCACGACGCGTCGGAACTTCTAATAAATAGAGGGAAAGCTGTCATAGACTTCGGGTCGTTTTCTGAAAGACTTTTATATAAATCTGTTAGGGATTTTTTTCCAGAGTAATAGAGGTGGAAAAAGTATTTGTAGGTTTGCTTAGGTCGATTTAGGTGGACCGACGTTCATTTTAATTTAGAATACGCGCCACAAAGGAAGTCCCGCGGATTTCAATAGAATTGAATGACAAGTTGTAATAATTCTATGCAGATACTGCGACGCCAGTGCCGCGGCGGCCGCGGGACTTCTTCAGTAGCGTGGACATTAGTTTGAAAGTCTCTTTTACAACTATATTGTTTTTTTAACTCTATTGTATTTAGAGTTGTCACACAAAAGAGGAGCTCGGTGGCGCAGCGGTTAACGCGCTCGGTCTGCGATTGTTGAATTAAGGCAACTTTCGCAAAGGCCGGTCATTGGATGGATGACCACAAAAAAAAGTTTTCATCTCGAGCTCCTCCGTGCTTCGGAAGGCACGTTAAGCCGTTGGTCCCGGCTGCATTAGCAGTCGTTAATAACCATCAATCCGCACTGGGTCCGCGTGATGTTTTAAGGCCCGATCTCCCTACCCATCCATAGGGAAGGCCCGTGCCCCAGCAGTGGGGACGTTAATGGGCTGATGATGATGATGACACAAAAGTAAAATTCAGTTTGATCCGCTTGAACAGATATTGATTAATATATTTGACCATGGGTCATCATGGTATTGATTTATTTATTGGGCTGGACCCTTGTCTGTCCCTTAGTTAGATGTGGGCGATGTATGCTTTTAAAATATCTATTTAAATATCATTAGTGGACATTTACGAATATTTATAGTAACGGATTGACGTATAAAATAGTGATTTTATAACCACATATAAAATACTTAAAATTTAATTAAAATCCACATTCCCGAGAAATGCATTTTCGGAGGTATGTATTGGACTTGTTTTCCCTTCGCGGGTTGGAAGGTCAGGCAGTCGCTTCTGTAAAAAACCGGACCTGTCAAATCTTCAGGTTAGGTTAGCGGACCCTTTGCAAAACGGGATAATTCTAAGGAGATGATGATAATATACTTAAAACGTGTGCCCTAGTTTTTAAAATAATATCTCCAGTTTCATAAACTAATTGGAATATTTTATTAAGTCAGATTTCTAAAATATGCACATACAAAGTCACTGCCATGCCAAGCAATAGTATGTCTTACCGTTTAAGTGTATATATTTAAAAGCAATATTCTTTGACATATCCGGTATCATATTACATAAATTATATTTATCTTGTATATGCATACATGTGTGAGTAAGGCTTTAAGGGTAGATGTAGTTGACTTTTTGGTATAAATTCTAAGGACGAAGATTCTTGGACATAGTTTTTCGATATTCTCCATCGTTTTTAAGCCTAGTCACAATTTTAAAAATTACCTATTTACTAGGTTGGGAGAACACTTTGTCAGACCTTAGTGGAGTTACTTGATAAAGTAGTTAGTCGGTAGGTATGTTCTCTTCGTCATAATTCGAATTTTGGTTGGTAAAGACAACTATAAAGCCCATAACGGGACTTGTCTTAAACCTTGTCTATGAGACATACTTATTCCGCACTATGCTTTTCAAGTTTTCATATCGATAAAGTGTTCTGTCATTTTATCCTTTTTAAAGTTATTGTAGTAATTATAGGTTGTGTTTTTAGTCAAATGGTAGCTGTGAATTTTGCTTAATTATTATTTGGTTGTGATATTTATTGTTGTTTTTTTTAGAGAGGAATCTCGATTGTTTCCTTGAATAAGAAAGGTTTATTAGCGGTGATAATGTAACTGAGATCTCACGATAGGATTCATAGTTTTTTTTTTTTGAGTAATAATGTAGAGAGTGTTAAACCTAAGCAATTCCCATTCATAGTACAGGTACGTACTTACTTCGCTCATAAATATCGAGAAGCATTTATTTTTATTAATCGATACTTGTTAATTTGTCTTCTCTTCTTTGCGAGTCGATGGCGATTGTTAATTTGTTATTATTGTCGATAAAGTGTCAATGGGAAATATAACGAACATTTGAATTTTTTTATTTACTTAAACAATTATAATAATCATATTTCAGTATTTTGCTTTTGGATGCAAATGTCAACTCTAAAATTGACATTTCGCGAGACAGACTCACCAAACATTTAAATTAGCCAAAGTTAGCTCTATACTTAGGTATTGACATGTTGTATTTAAAAATATACAATTTATGTTGCTTTGTCATTACTGTATTACAGCCGGGTCTGCATAACAACCGCGTCGCGAATTATATTGAGCGCTTCGACCAATAGCCGTTTGACGTCCATCTACGTAGATAACATTCTTATCGTTTATTGGTCCAAGCGCTCGACATAACTGCGCCGCGTGCGGCTCGGTTGTCATGCAGACCCGGCAGATGTGTGTATTAGAAGTAGATAAACTGTGATGTCAATGTTTTTTTTGTGAATTATAGGCGATCAATTTTAATAAATATTACATAGCCATATTCTACTTATTTTACTACCTGTTTATAAAGGTAAATCCTATTAGTTCGGTTTGAAAAGTAACTGAGATTGTTTTTTTTTTCAGACTATTTAATCGGACTAGCTTTTTTACCCTAGTAGATAGCGTGTATATGGTCCCGGCAGCCTATTTTGTACCTTTTGAGTTTGGAATTGGTAATGTTAGGTTATAATATTTGAGACTTAGTATTTTTATACTTTTAATTCATTTTGAAAAAGGCGCCATCGAATAATTTTTAACCCTAGAAAAACAGCCAATGAACTTTTTGAATTATGTTGCTTTTGTTTTTTTTTATTTATTTTTTGTATAGGTAATTTAATTACATTAAATTTAATGTTTAGAAGATAGTCCTACTCTGTCGAAGATCGTGCAAGATGTGCCCGTGCTCTGTCAAGCCTCCCGCTAATATGAAACTAACCTAGTAGATGTCGAAATACTTGTTGAAACCAGAAGAAGTCCACCTGAAAGCCATTTCCAGACTATATCTCGCATATACACGAACACGCGTGAACACGATTCTAAAGTACGATCTTAAGTACCTATTTATACGGTTTATATATGTCTATGCAAGTTTTTTTAAAAGTCCTATTTTTTTTCAGATTTGTGTCCAATATGCGGCGATGTGACAAACGGATTTCACTACGGTATACACACATGCGAATCGTGCAAGCATTTCTTCAAACGGACCATTGCACTCGGAAAGTCTAATACATATAGCTGTACCTACTCTATGAAATGTGACATCAACCCTAAAACTAGGTACAAATGTAAATATTGTAGATTTAATAAGTGCCTTAGAGCTGGGATGAATACAAATTTGGTACGACAAAGAAAGGAAATAGGGGGTCGATCGCAATTTTACACGCGTGGTATTTTAAAATGGGAGGATATTTAGTTTCTACAGTACTGTGATGTGTAGCCGTTATATGGTTTATGGTTGTATTATTTGAATCTGTATTTTTAATTATTTTCCCCATTCCCGAGAAATGTTTTTCGGAGGTATGTGACCTGATTTATATTGGGCTGGTTTTCCCTTCGCGGGTTGAAAGGTCAGACAGTCGTGTAAAAATCCGGACCTGTCAAATCTTCGGGTAAGTGGACCCCGTGAAAAAGGCGTATAAACCGCGCTGTTTTGGCACCATCTAAAGCTTCATACACACCAAGCTTTAGATAAATAAGACATACCTACTTATTGAAGTTATAAAGAAAAATAATATGAGAATAATATAAACTTTTAAACTTACTTAAAGGAACGTCCAGTTCTTGGGTAGCGACTGTTCTCGTGAACTTCATTCGCGGACGGACAATATGCTGAAGGCTCCTTTCTCAAGGTCTGGTTACTACAAAGTGTCTTTTACCTTAAATTCCACGCACTTGTGGAATGATTTGCCTTCTGATATCAGACAATCGAAGTAATTAGCTATATTCAAAACTAAACTTCACTATTGTTTCTTGGCTAAATCATCGTCTTGCAACTAATATTTTATTTTACTTATATGTACCATTGTATGTATTTATCTATAGTATGTGTTTAATATATATATATTTAGTATATATAATTGTGTATGTATATATAAAATGTGTCTATTGTTTTATTTTACGTATCTGCGCGCTACACTGCAGCTGTACAAATGTACCATATCCTTTGCCGAAGGTTGTCTGTCGCTCTTAGCGATAAGGCCGCCTTTGCCCACCTTAGAATAAGTTTATCCTGTAAATGTTTTTGTGAATTTGTGTGCAATAAAGTGTATTTTATAATTTGTCTTCGACCTAGGTTTAACATTACTACACTGCCGTTAATGTCTGATAGCAAATAAGTAGGAAATAATAATATTGTCCAGTTAAACAGTGAAGCAACTATGATTGCTTAGAAACGTTTTTAGACTTTGAAAGTAAATTAAGTAAGTAAGAAAGTAAATTGAAAACTTATTAAGTAATGCTTAACAATATGGGATGCAATTAAAAAAATATTACAACTACCCCTCGGTCATACTTTAGTTTTCAATCGTATAACGTCAATGTGTAGTGTCTGTAAAACGAGAAGTTTTGCATGAAGTGTCCCGGGTTTACTTACTTGATCTGTTTTGGAATGAATCCAAATAAATTCCTGCCAGATTCGTTCTAAATTATATTTGAATATAATATAATTTAGATATATAATATGATTTAGATTCGTTCTAAATTATATTTGAAAAGTGTTCCATATTCAAATTTTATTACTAGCTTTGTAATGGGGTATAACTTGCCAGTGTCAAACAGTTTTTTTTTCTAATTTATTATAGAATATGTATTTAATAGAGTATTAAATTTTATTTGGCGTGGCTCTCGTACCCATTGTGTTATAATCATGCTAGCTTTTTTATAACAATGTTTTACTGTATTTAACATAAATAATGTTTTACATTGAATACCATTACGGTGTCTCTGAATTACTTTAAAAATATTTTTATTGGACATAGAATATACATACAAATTTGACAGAAGGGTAGAAATACCTAAAATTAAACATCCTTTAAACTTATTTTTTTTAAAATACATTTATACATTTTATTGAATACCATAACATTTTAGAAATAAATAAGTACTATAATATAATATATACACTTAATATATAATAATATATATATATACCTTATGAATGTAATCAATGTTTCAATTATATATCCATTTCATGTGTTGTGTTTATTTAAATATACTTAATTTGAAATAATTAGTGTTTAGTCTGAGATCCTAAAGTCCTCTTCTTCTTCTTATCGTGTGGGTTGTGAGGTAGAATACCAACCTCATCAACCCTGGTGTCAGGGTTATAATTGAGCCGCCAAAGGCCCCTGACATGGCTCACGTAACGATTACTCACTTACTTACTTACTTTTACTTATTGATCCTAAAGTCCTAATTTTCAATAAAGGAGAATTTTATAAAATTGTACCCTACTTACTTCTAAATTTGGTCAACACTTACCTTTTATTTATCTTTTAGTAATCCATTTTGAAAGTTTGGAATACTCGTATGTACTTTAGTTTTAGTATAACACTAACAATTTTATTCTCGACTAATTCCCTGTGTAAAATTCTCGAATTATCAGCTGTTACCATACCTTTCAAATCCAATTCCAAAATTTAGAAACAAACATTCAGAAGCTGAAATTATTAGGCGCGTATTTTTATTTCTTTCAGAACTTAAATAAATAAATATATTTATTCGTAGTTTAGAACAACAATTCTATTTTTAATTTAATTTGTAATCAACAGGATGTCCGGTTTGCGGTGACGTCGTATCTGGTATACATTACGGGACAAGGACTTGTGAATCTTGCAAATTATTCTTCAAGAGAACCCTTCAGATGAATAAACAAGATACTTACATTTGTAATGGTGTTAGGGGTGTGTGTAGTATCACCGTGGAATCCCGGGCTTGGTGCAAAGCTTGTAGGTTCAAAAAGTGTATTGCTGCTGGCATGCAGCCCTTGATGGTGAGGAAAAAGCAAGGGAGACCGACGAAGTTTGGTCTTTGGTAAAGTTCGTTTTTAGTGAAATAAAACATAAGACATATATATATTCAGAGGCAGAGGACAGGAGTCCTAGTATGGCTTTGAAGTAAGCTACTCCGGGCGCCATCCCACTCGCGTCCGACAAAGTACTGTCGAAGACAAGAAGCCAGCACTGCCCTATTTTTCCCTAAAATAGTAGCATGGAGAATGCTACACCGACAAGAGCGTGTCTCTTAAATTAATGATGATGATGATGAAAACATAAGCGCACGACTATATCCGAATGGGATAGTCAGAGGTACATCCATCATAAGATGAACTAAGTACCCACACTTCACCGAGCTTTCTGTTAGACCAACGTGAGTGGTGAGCCGCATCGCTGACTATAACAGTCGCGCCAACTGTGTTAGTGAAAACTGCACTTAAGATAATTTATTGGTGCAAGTCCATTATTGGTGCAATAAAGTATATAAAAATCTCAATACACCCACATTTGGTATTGAAGTCTTATGATAGTTATGTACATCAGCTGGTAGATCATCAACCTCTCGTCTATAAAGTATCCATGATATTGTTTTGAACTATCGCGATTTACACACATAATTAACATAAGATCTATAGTATCTAATCGTGAACAATATATACAAACAGTATATGAAAATCATTTAATTATAATAATGTCATTATATTTTAAAACTAGCGTACGTACTTATACTTTTGCACTAACATAAATTGAATTAAAGCAATTCTAAATTCATTTACAGAGTAATTTTTGGAGTCCGTTACTGAATTTCGAATCAATACAAGTACGCTAGTTCGAAAATAAACAGCACTGAGTTGTCGAACTAGCGTACGGTCACGCACGAGCATTAATATGTATATACTTTGGTACCATGTCACATTAACTTTTTTGACTAATTGTAAGTCTCACTAAATGTCAAATATGTTAGTGACACAGAATTCTAAAGTGGGTACATTATATTGCTCATGACTGTACATACTTATACTTTTGCATTAATATAAATCGAAATAATTTAATTCGAAATACGGACTACAATACATACACAATATACATAATATATTTTTATTACGGACTCCAAAAATTACTTATTATTTTTGGCCCCGTCAATAACGTGATAACGCTAAGGAGATGATGAATGTCGAAGTTTTCTTGTAGTACATTTTAAGATAATTAGTTGTAGTATGGTGTTTTGAAAGAGGCTTAAGTACTTTTCATTGTTATGTGAAGAAATGGGGATTTAATGAAATGTTTATGATGTGTAGTTTCATTATGTGCAATAAATTATATAAATTATGATTAAATTTATATTTTAATATACATACATTAATTACATTATGAAAATACGCATTCTCTAAAATACAATAATTATTGTCGCATATATATTATATTTGTTACAACTTTTTACATAAATTACGATGTTACATAAAAATACCTGAACTAAGAATTATTTGCTGAAGATTTGTGTAACTTTATGGTTTTTATAGGCTTAATTGTTATTTGTTTTGACAAAATAATATACTAATTAAATATATTATTATATATGAACATGTATGTTCCTTCTATTTTAACTTTATAAAGTACGCCGTGGGACTGTACATTATTTACTATTGAATTATTTGAATGTAAATTTTGTAATTTGTATACATAACTAAATATATTTACTTATAGGAATATATTTTACTTCTTTCATTGAAATCGTTACATTAAATACTCAACATTAATAGCTCACGAGTCAGTCATCGTTCCTATATTGGGCTGGTTAGAGGTTCGAACCAACGATAAGGGCTATTTCGTCGTATATAATGGTCGAACCAGCTATAATATATAGTAGTAAAAATTACACTTAAAACAAATTTCTCATTGGTGCAAGACATGAAATGAATCTAGGTAAAAAATATTTGGAATTCATTTGAAAATCGAATCCAATTATTTGTTTAATTTATCATTACAAATCAGCTGTATCAGGAGACACTTTTAGTTTTAATGGCTGACATATTTTTTTAATTTTTACGATTTTTTTTTCAGGTCTTCTCATACCTCAGTACAGTTGGTCACGTCACGGGAACGCTATCATCATCCTAGGCGAGCATAGGTTCAAGAAACGTTCAAAATCAACAAATTTGAGACAAGAAGTGCACTGGGTTTGCAACAAATGTGACAAAGGATGCAAAGCAAAACTTACCACGCTGAACGACGCAATTATCAAGATTAATAACGAACATGATCATAAAGGCTTTAGAAAGATTAAATGATATTAATGACCCCGATTCCTGTATACACCTAATTTTATTTTAAGTTATACCCGTCATTTTCTTATCCGCCGAAAAGAAAAGGGACGAGTGATAACAATTCATTTCAAAATGACTGGCATTGGTATTCCATCTGTTAGAGGTATGCTGGCAATGTTAAATTTTGGAGGGTTATTAAGTCTCAGCCTAAAATTGACGTGTGTTCTATAAATTTTATGCCTGTCGATTTATGCCTTTCCTTTTATAGGATAGGAAAACGACATGTATAGTTTAAGATAAATTAGATAAATTTCGATGGTCTGTACTGGAATCATCACCCATGTTATATTATTTTTAAAAGTTATTTTATATTTTTATATGGAAGGAAAACTAATACTTACCGATTAGAGGTTTGCTTCCATGAAGCTCTGTTTAGACACAAAGCCTTATTTGCACAAGTAGGTAAGCACAATATAACTTGTGCTAATTAGAATTCGTGCAATTTAGATTGCAGGATGTACGGTCACGAGTACTAATATATACACTTTTAAGCCATGTAACTTTACCTTTTTTGACAAATTAAACCGTAAGTCTCATTAAATGTTAAATATGATGCGACAGGGTTGTAAAGTGGGTACATACGTAACTTGGATTTGCAAGATATTTTATCTAATATTTTTTATTTAAATGTTGACACAAATGAACAGTCACTTGTACTGTTCGATCACTAGAGTGATAATGAATGGTGTTATAGACAGAAAAAAATATGTACTGTATATTATATGAAAATAGCTTTATTTTTATACCTTAACTCACAGAATTGAAGGCGTAGCCAAAGTGTTGACGCCACGTATGGGGTCATGCTATTTCTATTCTACTAACGTTAATGCTAACATACCATATTAAATTAGCGAAGGAACAGGGCTTATTACGTAGTTCTAACTCAGGGAGGCGATATTGCAATGTGATGCTGGAAATCGGATCACAAATATTACTTTACAGCAAATGTTCCAGGAGAATGCACGTCTAAAATACTATACTTATTATGACTTATCCCCAAAGATAAAGAGATTTTATTCTGATAGGTACATCTTAAATATTTATACAGAATATAATGCGTAAGTGTGGCTGACTCGTTATTGAATCGATTATATTTACTCAGTTATAAATACAGATAATATATTATGTAATAGATAACAATATTTTAAATGTATGAATCTCATGCATTAAATTAAAATGTTAAATTGTTATAATCTGTCCAATGATACACATTGTCCCAATGTTTTGGACAAGTAAATTGTGCCTAATTTACTTACATATCTACATGATAATAAGGTACCAATGCTGTGCCTTACGAGTTTTTTTATGATACAATAATTATACTTAAGTATACAGGATGTTAGTGTCATCGTAACAAAAGTATGGATCTAAGAATAATTAAAATAAATAGATACTAAAATGTTGATGAATTTTTCCGACAGGAAATTCTACTTGATATCGACTCACAGTCAATGTCTGAATCATACCGCTCAGTATGAGTTACGGTGTCGCTAACACCCTGTATTATACTTAGTACTTTAAATAAGTATACTTATATGCACTAAAGGTACAAGTATCGTAATTTTGTGTACCATCATCTTACATTCCAAATATGTTTACTTATGTATATTTGTCATATGGTTAAATATCTAAATGTGTCGTGATAATGTAGAATTTGGATACCATTTTTGTACGATATTCTTTTTTACTGGCGAAAAAAAAATGTTATTAATATCAAATTAAATACGGGGCCCTTTCATAATTTTTAGTTATATATCTTATAAAACTTAGTAATTTTAAATTTAGTAATTTTGTTTCATACAATCTTACGTAAACGCCAATATCAATGAACTGGTATCTTTTACAGTAGAACGACATAAATAATTATCAACTTTTTGTTATACAGGCTGGGCCAAGAATTCGTTAACATTTGAAAAAATCGAATAAAAAAAACCATTTGACATATTTTGAAAATTGTTTATTTACAAGATAACTTATTAGTTGGAATTTATTTTTTAAAAATAATATCATCTAGATGACCACCGTTTCGATTTTTGCACTCTTCTAAGCGAGTACCGAAATTTTCGAACACTCGTCGGCAAAGAGACCGCGAGATCGCCGACATTTCTTCGCTGATTTTTTCTTTTAGCTGACGTAGTGTATTTGGTTTATGGGTGTAGACACGACTCTTTAAATAACCCCATAAAAAGAAGTCTGCTGGGGATAGATCTGGACTCCTGGAAAAGGCGAGTCCCACCGGTCCACCAACGCCCTCAGGATGCCGTTAGGGCTGTCGCGCGTCCTCGCTAGAAAGGAAGCGCATCGCTTTCTAATAATGGCTGCAAAGCCGTCAATATGCGCTTCCGCGAACATTCCCGACGCACTACAACGCCGCGGCAGCTCCATCAGGACCCTGAACGCGTTGTTGTATTGGACGCTTTAATTAAATGACGTCATGATTAAAGTACTTTTCATTTGAAAGACGAAACGCAGAAATAAAACAAGTATAACGAAATATATTATAGATTTTAATACGTTATTAATAATAAGTTTTACCAAAGTAGTTTTACCTATGTTCTGTTGTGAACCTAAGTTTTCGTACCTCTGTGTATTGTACAGCACTATTGTTATAAGAAAGCTTTTATTTTTACAAATAAACACACATTTTTAATTATATCACGTTTTATTTGGTTATTTATATTAGTTTATTAGTTTTAATTGGAGATGTCCTTAGAAAAGGTTTAATACGATCTACTCTGAAACGGCTTGCGATGAAGCGATTGATGAATGTGGAGGAAGCAAGAGAAGTGCGTCAGGATCGAAGCAAATGGAATTCTATAGTCTCTTAAACTTAAAAGCTTAAACCGGTGGGAAATAGACGTGAGTTTATGTATGTATGTGTTATATTAGTTTACATAACATCAGCTCACGACTTTATCCCAATCTTCTTCTTATCGTGTGGGTTGTGAGGTGGAATACCAGCCTCATCAACCTTGGTGACAGGGTTATTATTGAGCCGCCAAAGGCCCCTGACATGGCTCATGTAACGACTACATATTTTTTTCCCCGGCCCCGGGTTCGAATCCCGGTGGGGACATATCACAAAAATCACTTTGTGATCCCTAGTTTGGTTAGGACATTACAGGCTGATCACCAGATTGTTCGAAAGTAAGATGATCCGGGAAGGCACGTTAAGCCGTTGGTCCCGGTTACTAGTTACTGATGTAAATGAGCCATGTCAGGGGCCTTTGGCGGCTCAATCATAACCCTGACACCAGGGTTGATAAGTTGGTATTCCACCTCACAACCCACACGATAAGGAGACAGAAACCAAACAAAAATGAATCCGATAGGGGCCAAATTGGTCTCTTTAAGCCGTACGCTGTTAAAGAGTAAGTGAGCGTAGTGAACCAATAATATTTTTACGAAGTATATGAGGCGGGAACATGTTGTGGAGGATCGGCCATAAGCACTGTAGCACGGCGGGGTGGAGATGGAGGTCCGGAGTCCCGACGTGCCGGCAGAGTAGTACACGAACTAATGATAACAGGAATCCAACAATTGCAGACTGCAGACTTTTAGATCTGTCTTTATTTAGTAATCAGAATTTCATAATTTATCTATGACCTAAGAAAATAACCCAATTGTACATGATATGTTTTGTGCGTGTGTGAGTGTGTGTTTGCGTGTGTGGGTGTGTGTTGTTAGTGCTAGAGGATATTTCCACAAAACTACATCTACAATCAACCAAGTATTCAAAACGATAAACTTTTCTGTAACGATATGAATTATACAATAATTAAGACTTGTTGCTGCTTTTAAAACTAAGAACTCCTTAATACATAAGTATTTAGGGTGGTATTAATAAACTAATCTCAGCTGAGACTGCCCTTAAGATCATGCTCAAGTCTCTGTTTTTATATGAGAACTGTCACATTGACATGGTCTTGAGGACAGTCTCGAAGCTGAGGTTAGTTTATTAATGGTGCTAATTCCTGTAAATACCATCTAATTTTATTTTAAGTTATATCTGTCATTTTCTTATCCGCCGAAAAGGAAAGGGACGGGTAATCTACAAGCATAAAATTTATGGAACACACGTCAATTTTAAGCACAAATCTAAACCAACCGTCTAAAAATTTTACATCCGTCAATAACCCGACACAGTTAAGTAGACAGCACGTCAAACGGATTGCATACCAGCGACGTACCTTTTGATTCGCCCGGGTTATTCATTCATTGACTCATTCTTCCTAAAATTAAGAGCTGTGAATCATCCGTCCCTTTCCTTTTCGACGGATATGAAAATGACGGATATAACTTAAAATAAAATTAGGCGGTGTCTGCAGGAATCGGGGCCATCACCCTTAGTCTGTATATAGTAAGAAGGTAGGTATACCAACGCTTAAAATTACCTTAAATACTTAATCGGTTGTTTGATTTGGTTACAGATGTTATTCCATCTTTTATAGACAACATGGACCAAGAAGTGATGTTTTTAAGAAGTAATAAAGGCAACAATATAATGTGGAGGGCTGGTCATAGATATATGTACAATAACGGTAGTAAAAATAACTCCTTCTGGCGTTGTCCCGTACGATGTTGCAGAGGTTCTTTAGTTTGGGCGAATAAGGAAAAAGTGGTTGTTAAGGTGAGGCCCCACAGCTGCAAGCCTGATCACAATGCATTTGAAACGCAGAAAATAAAACAAATATTACGAACTGCGGTTGCAAATGACCGAGTTACACCTCTAAAGGAAATTTACGACGGTATCGTTGGGCCTTACATGGATAATCCGTGGTATCACAATGTAATTCCTAAATATGATTCTATTCGAAATAGTCTTACTAGGGCAAGGCGCCTTTGTACAACTGAAGACGACTAAAGCAGAATGTGTCGGAAACATTAGTCACTTACTTTAACTTTTCGAACGCCGGAACGCAGATCTCAGTCAGACACAATGTAAAGTCTATTGTGCAAAATATCGTGCAAAATATTTTATAAATATCTTTCCGTGTAAACCAGTAAGTATTTATAAAAATAATTAGAAAATAAATTCTTATTCAGGCTATTGTACAGGCTTTTGCACGCTTTGCCTTTTTGCTCTCGACGTGTATATTTTTATATCTAAGTACTGTATTTAATTTGTATAGAAGGAATTTTATCGAAATAAAATAATTATAGACAAATTGTACAAGTATTAAATTATTAATGATATAATTGTGAATTGTCGTGGAGATCCTTGGGGGAGGCCTATGCCCAGCAGTGGGCGTCGTACGGCTGATGATGACGATGATAATTGTATAAGTGATATAAGTGAATGATATAAGTGTATTGTAATAAAAAATAATGGCTAATTTCACAGCTTTATTTCGACACAAACTTAATCTAATTTTGTTTGACAGCTCTTGCACTATTGCCGTCCTTCACTTACAATAAGTGCAAGAGAGATGGAGCTAGTATAGTCCTGTCAAATTAAGTTAAAATTATACCCGACGCTGCTGCCCGGCTGCCCGAGCTGCTGGCGTGGCTGCCCGAGTAGGTTTAAGTAAAATTTAAGAACTTTACCAATATTTGTAATTTATGTTTTATTTTTATTTTATTTATTTTTTTACTTTTGATGGGTTTGCTCTTGGCCCCAGACTTGCCCGAAGGCATTGACGAGGCCTAAGACGCAGCGTGCCTGTTCACTCTGGCTTTGAAAGCACCCGGGTGTTATGTTTCGTAATGTGTTATTATAAAATTAACTAGATGGTGCGTGGTTCGCTCGCTGATAAAGCAGCTTGGCGTATCCTTATTTGTTTGAAAATGACTCACTCACTCAGTCACTTTGTATGGCGGCCATCTTGTTTTTCCGCCATTTTGTTTGTTTTACCGGCGACAGAATTTGACCAAGGTCTAAATAAGTTGCGCCAATAAAAATGATCCAGGTGCGATAGTTTCGCCAGACTGTAGGGTATCTCCCTGATGCAGAGCAGTTTTCCAAGATCTGGAAGTTCCTCATACTCACCGGGAGGTTCTGATCACAACCTCTATACATCATTTTTATCTCCCCGATGCTCCTTCTGGAAGAATAACTATGTCAGTCAGTCAGTGGGTTTCCAGCTATTATCTTCTTATCGTGTGGGTTGTGAGGCGGAATACCAACCAGCGTCAGGGTTATTATTAAGCCGCCAAAGGCCCCTGACATGGCTCATATAACGATTACTCACTTACATCAGTAAGTAGTAACCGGGACCAATACCTAATGGCTTAACGTGCCTTCCGAAGCACGGATCGTCTTACTTTCGGACAATCAGGTGATCAGCCTGTAATGTCCTAACCAACCTTGGGATCGCAAAGCGATTTTTGTGATATGTCCCCACCGAGATTCGAACCACTGGACCACTAGAACAGCTGTGGTGGTGAGCGGTGAACCCTCTGTGTTCATTGCACTTAACATATTTTTTTTCTTTCTGTCTTAACACGGTTTTTCCGTTTAGTTACAGAAACGAAACCGCTTTTCATAGACATGGTGCCAGTGATGTTTTTGCAGAGTAATCGAGGCAAGAAAATAATGTGGAGGGCTGGACACAAATATGCACTAAGCAAAAAACTTCCCAAACAATCTTACTGGCATTGTTCGTTGCGAACCTGTAAGGGGACCATAGTCTGGTCTAATGCTGAGAAAAGGGTCCTAAAACTGAAACCTCATATTTGCAAACCCGACTTCGAAGCGTTTGAAAAACAAAAAAATAAGACAGGCTTTGCGTACCGCGGTTGTCAACAACCCGACTACGTCTATTAAGGACATTTATGACAATGTCGTATCACCTTTTATGAGTGATCCAAAGTATCAAAATATTATACCCAAGTATAATTCTATAAGCGTCAGCCTTTATAGAGCTAGACGCTTACGTCACACTGAAAATCTTTAAGTTGTCTTTTAAACAAAAAGTGGGCGAAAAAATATCTCAACGATGTTATAATTAATTGATAGATACGGAAGAGTTCTATATAGATTGTGCACTCATAGAGGTTACATCGATCGATGTACTTAAAAATTCTAATAATAATAAAAAAATATAACTGACTGCCTTACTACCGTTGAAATATCGTGTCCACCGTAGTCCTTGTACAGTCATGAGCAATATAATGTACCCACTTTAGGACTCTGTCGCACTAACATATTTGACATTTAGTGAGACTTACAGTTCAATTTGTCAAAAAAGTTAATGTGACATGGTACCAAAGTGTATACATATTAATGCTCGTGACCGTAAATATACACATAAACTCACGTCAGTGATCCCTAATAGGTCGGGCAGAGCCACAAGTAATCAAAGACAAGTTATACCCACTGTGGATACGTAGTCCTAAGATCAATAGTATGAACCTTATTACAAGTATTGTTTTTCATGTTAGAGGACACAATCCCTCAGTCGGATGTTACGACTAGTGATGTGCCGGATCGTTAAAAATGTATATCCGCGGATACGGATCTGAATACGGATATTTAGTGTAAAGATCCGCGGATACGGATATGGATCTTTATTTTCTTAAACAAAAAGATTAAAGTTTTAGTTATTTCATTGTTATAAAAGTGATATTTTATCTTGCTTTCATTATAAAGATCTATCTATCTAAATGTTTGTAATATAAAGGTGCCAAATATTTGATTTTAAGAAATAAAAACAATTTGAATGGAATTTTATAGCCTTTTTATTTAATAATTCTACTTATGAAAAAGATCCGAAAAAGATCCACGTGAAAAGTAACGGACACGGATACGGATACGGATTTTTATTTTATCTCGGATATCCGCGGATACGGATACGGATGTTCGGAACATCACTAGTTACGACATGCGCGGGAAGCCAAGCAGCTGAACGTGTTATATGTTTTTTCCTTCTCTCGCTGTTCAGCATAGAAGCTTCTATAAATAAAGCATTACTAAAAAAATGTATTTTATTCATAAAAAATCTAAAATAGGTAGATAAAAATTTAAAAAAAAAATCTAAATAATTTCTACGCATAATGTATGTCTATCTATACAGAGTGTTAGTGACATCGTAACGAAAACTTTGAGGCGTGATTGAGGCCATGACTCTGAGATGATATCAAGTGGAATTTTCCGTCGCAAAAGTATGGAACGAAAAATAATTAAAAAGACACAAAAAATGTCACTTACACCCCATATAATATTATACGTTGAATGTTTCTTGTCACGTAGGTCAGCTGGAAGAAATCTCTTTGTTTAGAGATAAGCTTACCTGTACTATCTGTCTTTGTATGTTCCTTGTGTCCGTTTTAATGTGTACAAATAAATAAATAAAATGCTTTATTGAGCACAATGGACACAAGATAAGGACAACAGGGGGGTTAAAATGGCCACATCGAAGCTATTCATCTAATAAAGCAATATAATAATAATAATAAAAAAGTTTATTTAGTCCCTTTAAAATCCAAGCTCCATTGTTTTACTATTGTGTCTGGAAACCTCGGCTTTACGAGGTTAATATTGATTGTTCTGTCCACTCACGAACGTTACAAAGAACTTAAATGTAACTGCCTTCGAAATATTGCTAATTGACATTTGTTTGCATGGCGCATTTACTTTTATAAGCGCAAATGTCAAATTGCAATATCGCTTTCTTAGATGAATTGCTTCTAAGTGGTCATTTAAACCCCCCAGATACATAAAGGCACAACAGGTGGCCTTATTGCTCATGCAGCAATTTCTTCCAGGCAACCTAACCTAACCTAACCTATGACTTACCTGTTTACTTGTAAGTTAACGTAGTTTTTCGTTTAATTACAGAAACGAAACCGGTTTTCATAGACATGGTGCCAGTGATGTTTTTGCAGAGTAATCGAGGCAAGAAAATAATGTGGAGAACTGGTCACAAACATTTTCTAAACAAAAAGCTTCCGAAAAATTCTTTCTGGCGATGTTGCAACAGAAGTTGTAAGGGGAGCATAGTTTGGTCTAATCTAGAAAAAAGGGTCCTAAAAGTGAAACCTCATGTTTGCAAACCTGACTACGATGGGTTTGAAAAACAAAAAATAAGACAGACTTTGCGAATCGCTGTCGTTAAAGACTTGAATACGTCTATTAAGGAAATTTATGAAAATGTCGTATCACCTTTTATGGGTGATCCAAAGTATCAAAATATTATTCCCAAGTATAATTCTATATGCGTCAGCCTTTATAGAGCTAGACGCTCACGTCAAACTGATAATCGTTAAGTTGTCTTTTTAAATAAAGAAAGACAAGAAATATTTCAACGATATTATTAATTGATTGATAGATACGGGAGAGTTTAAATTCGTAACGTCGACAGTCCCTTTAAAATCCAAACTCCATTGTTTTACTATTGTGTCTGGAAACCTCGGCTTTACGAGGTTAATATTGATTGTTCTGTCCACTCACAAACGTCACATAGAACTTAAATGTAACTGCCTTCGAAATATTTTGTTGTGTTTGAAAGTAAAAAAAAAAAACTACTAGTAACTTACTATGAAAAAAAACTCAAGAATCTGAGTTACATGAACTTCTACATCAGTAGTTTGTAGGATTGAACATGTTAATGATCTAATGAATTATGTAATAATGTTTTCTTCACATATACCTTATGTTGTAAATAAAATTATTTACTACCCCTAAATATACCTATTATTAATTATTAGCCTACTGAAAACCAAAGTCTGCAAAGTTCTTTCCCGCCTCTCATAAAATGGTTAATTCTTACAATGAAGGAATTTTAGCATTCTCGACTCGACTCCCCAGTTTTTGTAATTTTTCTGATTTATTGTATATCTAGAATAACGAACTTTTTATTTAGAGATTTAAATTGAAAGGTGTAATAAAATTTTTTTAGTTATAAAGATTTATTACCTACTGAATCTAGTAAATAAAAATGTGTAACATAAAAATTCCGGACTCCGGTTGATTGAGGGGAAGCCTGTGCTCAGCAGTGGCAGGACGTAAATAGGCTGTTTATGTTATGATTAGGTCATCATCATCATCACCAGCCCATTAAAATCCCCACTGCTGGGGCACGAGCCTTCGCTATGGATGGATAGGGAGATCGGGCCTTAAACCACCACGCGGGCCCAGTGCGGATTGATGGTTATTAACGACTGCTAATGCAGCCGAGACCAACGGCTTAACGTGACTAGCGCTAAATGCTGAATAAATAAGTCTACATAAATAATTATATATCATAATATTAATCAAGCAACAAACCTTGAGTAGATTTTTGTCCACCACTGTAGGTATTTTATCACATTTATAGCCAGGACAAACATGACCGTAGAAAAAGAACTCCGGGACAGAATCTGATAGAACTTCGCCAGAATCATAGGGAAAGCATAAGCTTTCATTAAATACAAGACTCATCAGTGAAGGTTCTTGGACCAAGTTCCATAAATTTTTGCCCAATGTCGTTTTCTGCCTGTATCGTCATTGAGCCGACGCCAGCGCCATCTATGTAGAATATTGAATACTTGTAGCAGAGTACAAACTCTGCACATACTGGCCTTTCGTTCTGGCCGTCATCATTTAAAATTACAAAATTCTCATTCCATTCCGCATTTCCTTTAATTTTACACTTTTTTGACTCACTGCATCCCCGACCTTCATAAAAACAACAAGTATATTATACTGTTTAGGGCCGTGCCCTCTAATTCTTGATTCTTTTGTGAAGTGTGTATATTGTGAACTATGTATATTCCTATCCTGTTTGTGAAGTGTTTTTAATAAACTGTATATATTCCTGCTTGCTGCTTACTTCTAATTTATCATCGTTATCACTAATCACTCCCCTACTCTGCCGGCACGTCGGGATGCCATATTCTTACCACCCAGCGCGCCGCATACTTACTCATATTTCTTAGAGTATCATTGCCCAGTAAGATAGAGATGCAATCTTT
The DNA here is from genome assembly GCF_024362695.1 of Pectinophora gossypiella. Classification (NCBI taxonomy): domain Eukaryota; kingdom Metazoa; phylum Arthropoda; class Insecta; order Lepidoptera; family Gelechiidae; genus Pectinophora; species Pectinophora gossypiella. Next base: position 13,129,748 of record NC_065413.1, on the reverse strand, counting down.
TGTAGTTGTAGAAAAGTAAAGTAGTGAAATCCAATTTCCTTCAAAATCTACACTGCATTATTCTATTGTGTCTGCAAATCTGGGCCCTACGAGGATTAGTCTAAAAGGATAGACCAAGTAAGCTATTGGCCCCGATTCCTGCAGACACCTCCTAATTTTACTTTAAGTTATACCCGTCATTTCTTATCCACCGAAAAGGAAAGGGACGGATGATTGACAGCTCTTAATTTTACGAAGAACGAGTAAAGAATGAATAACCCAGGCAAATTAAAATGGTATCTCGCTGGTATGTAAACCGTTTGACGTGTGCTGTCAATATGATTCTGTCGGGTTATTGGCCAATGAAAAAAATTTTAGACGGTTGTTATAGATTTGTGCTTAAAATTTACGTGTGTTCCATAAATTTTATGCTTGTCGCTTACCCGTCCCTTTCCTTTTCGGCGGATAAGAAAATTACAGATATAACTTAAAATAAAATTAGATGTTTACAGGAATTAGCACCAATATCTAGCTAATATAGTTTTCTCCTTAGTTTCAGTAACGCAACCAGTCACGTTTCTAGAAAGTCAGAAAGGCAAGAAGTTATTGTGGCAAGCAGGATACAGTTACCACTTCAGTGTGAATAGCAAAACGCGGTCCACATGGCGATGCACCAATAGAAAATGTCACAGCTCTTTGATTTGGTTGAACGAAGAAGAGAGAGTCCAAAAAGTAAGACCACACAACTGCGAACCGGATTTCGACGCGTTTGAGAAGTTAAAAATAAAGCAAGCTTTACGAATTGCAGTCTGCAATGATCCTAACACTCCTATAATGAAGATTTATGAGAGTGTCATAGAACCATTTCAGGGTAACCCTAGATATCAAACCCTTTTGCCACCATTTGACTCTGTTAAAGATTTTCTCTATAGAACAAGGAAGAAATGTAATGGGCACTTAAAAGTCTATAATGGATTTCCATAACCTAAACCATAATGACTGTTATTGTACGTGTTGAGTTAAGCTGATTTCTTCGACCTACAACTATACAGGGTGTGTAAGTGATTGTACTAAATGATGGTAGGTGTTTTTCTTGTCTGAAATGTCCTAGTTAAGTTTCTATTGTAACTATTTTATTTATTTTGGTCTAATAACCTCGTAAGGCCCGGATTTCCAGACACAATAGTTAAACAATGGGATTTGGATTTTAAAAGGACTTTGGGCCTTACGACCATAAAGTATATTTGTATTGTATTGTAATGTTTAATTAGGATTTGGAGTTTTTGCTGTGATGATGAGTGCGATGCGATGGTTTTTAATTATATATTTTATTTTTGTGTTCTATGCAGCTTAAAGCACAACATATGTATATTTTTTTTTTTTTTTCTGTAGCCTAATCAATGTCCCACTGCTGGGCAAAGGCCTCCCCCTTCTCTTTCCAACCCTCCCTGTCCTGGGCATCGTTCCGCCAGGTGTGCCGGAAGGCGTCCAGCTCGTCCCTCCACCGTCGTCGTGGTCTACCTCGACGTCGACGACCCTGTGGGGCCCAATCAGTTGTAATTTTGGCCCACTTTTCCGGATGCATACGGCAGACATGTCCCGCCCATTCCCACTTCAGTTTAGCGGATTTTTCTCCGACATCTGCCACTTGAGTTTTGGAGCGCAGTGTCGTGTTTCTAACGCGATCGATCAGTTTAACACCTAATATACTGCGCTCCATAGCCCGCTGGCAAACCTTGAGTCTGGACTTTTGATGTTTGGTCAGGGACCATGTTTGCGCACCATAGGTGAGGATAGGCAATATGCACATGTCAATGAGTTTCCGCTTGAGACATATCGGGAGGTCACCTTTCATTAGCTCCTTCATGGACCAGAAACTCTTCCAGGCATTTTGAATGCGTCTTTCCACTTCTTTGTCTTGCCTGTTTTCGAAGGACGTTATCTGACCCAGGTAGATATACTCGTCAACATAGTGCAATATTTGCCCATCCAATTCTATTTTTATCTTAGTGCTGTTGGTCATAATTTGTGTTTTTGATCGATTCATCTTAAGTCCAACCTCAAGGCTCGCCTCGTTTAGCTCGTCCAGCATAATCTCGAGCTCTTTGGCTGAAGTGGAGAACAGGACGATGTCATCTGCAAATCTTAGGTTGGTGAGTTTCTTGCCGCCCACGTCTATGCCCTTAGACATCCAGGCTGGCTGCAGTTTTCGGAAAATTTCCTCCAAGGTGGCGGTAAATAGTTTAGGAGATAACGGGTCGCCTTGTTTCACTCCTCTATTGACATTGAACGGAGACCCCGTGTCTTGTAGCTTTATGGCGGCCGTGCTATTGTTGTAAATAATGTTGAGGAGTTTGACATAAGTTGGGTCAATGTTTTGATTGAGCATGGCGGAAAATATCGCGGCATGTGAGACACTGTCAAACGCCTTAGCGTAGTCGACAAAGGCCAGGTAAAGGGGAAGATGGTACTCAGAAAACTTTTCTATTATTTGGTTTAAGCTATGGAGGTGGTCGGTGGTGGAAAAGTTTGGGCGGAAGCCGGCCTGTTCGGGAGGTTGATGGAGGTCAAGAAAACTTGTGATGCGGTTTTGTATAGCTTTTATAAATGTTTTATAAATATGGGATATCAGGCTTATAGGTCTGTAATTACCGAGATCTTGTTTGTCTCCCTTTTTATAAATACATATGTATATAAATAAAATAATTTCAAAAGACTCAAATTTTCATGAATTTTGCGTCAGGAAATACCACTTGATATCAACTCAAAATCGTGGTCTGAATGAACCCCCAAAGTTTTCGTTGCGGTGGCACTAACATCCTGTATAAAACGGTTGGGACTGTCAAAAACAACCAGTGAAATAACAACGCACAGACAAGTGAAAACTTATTTTACTTTACATCAAATATACATAATGCTATTTTTTGAACAATTTTCTGTATTTGAATTTGGAAGAAATAAAATATATCGAGTGACTAAAATCTTTTGGTAAATGTTTTCAGGTGAAGAAATGTATACCCAATTATTTTATTGTGATTCAAATTAAGCTTAATAGTAGTTGTGTAAGTAGTAGTCTATCTACTCAGTCATAATACTATGGCATGAACAAAAATGTCACAATTGCGTCTATCTTATGTACTAAGTAATTCTATTTTACTTATTTCAAATAAATTACTTAAACTCCGAATTTTTGTTCAATAAAAGACGAGTTTAATTTGAATTTGGAACATTAATATTAAGAATTAATAAATACCCATTGTAAAATTACATTGATTTTCCTAATACTAATATTTATAATATAAAATTGTGTATGGAAAAATTAAAAGTGTATAAGTTTGTTTATTGCTGTGTACAAATTAGTCGCTCGCAAATATTCCTTATTTAACTTAAATTAGTTTTATAGATTATTTGTTTTAAACTTCTACTACGAAACATGAATAATTCAGGAAACATTTTTTGGCACCAAAAGTATTTTATTTATGAATAAAAAAATAATTGGACCTGCAATCAAAAAGATCTTTTAACAGTGGTATCTGTAAATTAAAGATAGGTGAATTGTTTTTTTAAGGAGAATACAGAGGAAAATATAAATGTGACAATAGGGATAGTATTATAAATAAAACTATACTACATTGGGATAATTTCTAATTTATTGTATTCGATTATATTTATAAGATGATAGTTTACTTGCAATGCTTTTCATTAAACTACTTCTAAAACCGTTGTTGTAACTATTTATTTGTGGAATATACCGGGTGTTAGTGACATCGTAACGAATACTGAAAGGGATGATTCAGACCATGATTCTGAGTTAATATCTAGTGGAATTTTCCGTCGCAAAATTCATGAAATTTTGAGTTTTGTTTTTAATTATTTTCAATTCCATATTGTGCTTTTAGCTGCATAGAACCCAAATTTCAATAAAAAAAACAATAATGACAAATTATCGAAAATTTTCGATGTAATGGAGACAACAGCTGCTCGAACGGGTCAACGGCCACACGCACCGCGCCGCGCGCCCCGCTCCGCACGCCCCGCTCCGCGCGCCCCGCGCCGCACGCCGGCGGCGCGGCGGCGGCGCGGCGGCGGCGCGGCCTACAAAGTAGGCACTACGAACCGATCCTATTTCTTTCTCTGTCTATCGTAAATTATAAATTTATTTTATTCTTATTCTTAAATGGACGGATAATCAACAGGCATAAAATTTATGGAATACACGTCAATTTTAAGCAGAAATCTAAAACAACCGACAGAATTAAGTTACCAGCGAGATACCTTTTTGATTCGACCGGGTTATTCATTCATTTACTCATAGGAATCAGGGCCATTATCTACCTAAAACAGTTGAAACAGTAAATAATTGTATTCTTTGTTGTCATTAGAATAACTAACAACCAACTAACACAACCACCACAGATTAGGTAATTAGTTACCTACTATGTCAACCATCCACCAACTTAGTATGTAAGTACCTACGCAAAACCTCGCTACACAAAAATCGAAAATAAATAAATAAATAAATCCTTTAGATCAATACCCATTATTGTTACAAAGCAAGACCTATCGGTACTATCGCTAGTATCGATCTAAATGTACTATCACTACCTACTTTCGATAGTTTAGACAATTTTCAAGTTCAACAATTGATAATCTACCTATCGATAGTTCGGCAACTCCGCCGCGTAGGCAATGTCGGCATGTTCAAAGAAAAAAATTGTCCGAGTGGAGTGATCTTATTTTTCTTGTTACATGTTGGTACCGTACCGAGGTACTAAGTACTAAGTTATTCGTAGTTTTAAATCTCATTGTTAAATCATCAGTAAAGAACTAATTAAACCTATCCTGTTCTGTGTACAATATTCATGTAACGGCTACGTGCTTACATAAGTACCTAGTAGACGGGAGCAACGACTTAACGTACCTTCCGAAGCACGGATCATTTTACTTTCGGACAATCAGGTGATCAGCCTGTAACGTCCCAACCAAAGGCCTTATAAACAGATTTTTGTGATATGTCCCCACCGGAATACGAACCCGGACCCTCCGCATCCCATCGCTCAACCACTGGACCACATAGGCCAAGAAGGTTCTAAGACATAATTAAAGGATCCTGGGACGCAAGACCTCCGAGTTAGGGCTTGTTTGATCTGTCTTGATGGATACTCGGACGTGAATAGCCTCACGGATCAAGGGCAACGCGCGCCAATAAAGTAGGCATTACGAACAGATACTAGGTATTTCTTTGAGTTGATAGGTATCAAGTGAAGTTTCCTGTCGCCAAATTCATAAAAATAATAGATTTTTTTCAGTCCCATATTGTGTTTTAAGCTGCATAGAACGCACATTTAAAATAAACAAATAAAAATTACTAATTATTAAATTTTATCAATGTCATCAATAATAATAATAACGTATCTACAACTTCAGCTATGCGCAGGTGAATAGCCGGCGCACGGGTCAAGGGCAACGCTCGCCAATAAAGTAGGCATACGAACAGATACTATTTCTTTCTCTGTCACTTGCACCATAAACATACTTCTCTCTCTCTCTCTAGTCGTCGGCTCGACGCGGCCGCGGCCGGTGCGTCGTCGGCGCCCTTAGTCGGCGCCCTTAGTCGGCGCCTTTGATGCTTTGCGCTAACGCCGCCGCGCGCTTCCGCTCAGTCGAATACTAAGCTTGACCCGAATCGCGTGATGTTTTTCGAGGATATTTTTTTCGTGTTTGTGAGTGTTTGTTTCATTCTGTAAATGAGTAGTGTCGACTATGATGATAGATCATAGACCATTTACTGCGCAAAAGTATGGAAGATTGTTGATGTTTATTAAAGAGCAAGGTGTTGTGTTTGTGAGTGCGTGTGATACCTACCTACCGCGGAGGAAACGCGATGTTGCATACCTACGTGACGTGACATGTTCTAGGGTACCTACCTAGGTACTTCATCCGAAGGAATAACAATTAAGGTAAGGCAAGAGTAGGGTTTTTATTGTTAATAAGTTAGGAACGTTTTAATAACTGGTAGGTAGGTACCGTGCGTGAAAAATCGTGGCAGTAGGTGTTCTACTTCAACAAACAACATTTTTAAACGTTGAACCACTACTAAGCATCTAAATACAAGAGAATGAAAACTCCTACCTAGATATCAACATCGTATCTCACACGCGTAACGTAGCCGCGCGTAAGTTTAGCGTCTGTGTGGCGCGTTG